>NC_092817.1:55466126-55568626 GCF_023375885.2 Dermacentor andersoni | reverse complement strand
CATTGACTCCGCTTATGTTGACGAGTCATCTGTGAAAGCGATCAGCGTCTGCAGTGCTAACTAATGTGGCTGGAAGGTGATTCCACTCTTGGCATACTTTAGGAACGAACAATTAGGAATCGAGGTGACAGTGTTATCGCGCGGGACACTAACTTTGAGCATGCGGTCTATAAATGCGGTGAAATGATTCAACGCGTGCCGAATTAAATTAAGTTACATTGTGGGGTTTTACGTGACAAGAGCACAATCTGATTATGAGGCATGGTGTAGTGTGGGACACCGCATTAATTTTGACCCCCTGGGGTTCTTTAACGTGCACCCAATGAACGGTACACGGGCGTTTTTGCATTTCGCCCTCATCGAAATGCGGCCGCCGCAGCCGGGATTGGACCCCGCGATCTCGTGCTTAGCAGTGCAACCGCTAAGCCGCTACGCCACCATGGCGGATAACTCGCGTTGAATGTGAGGTTGTTCTCATACACTGTGAATACGGCAGCAGCAGGACATTTTTCGACGAGTTGCAAGCAATGGAAGGTTAACACTAGACTTCATGCTGGTTTTGCCGGCTGCGCGATGATACTGAGGCGTATAATGAAGAGAACCGAACTATCCTGCACAGCTTCATGATTGTTAAGTGTGACGGCACCAGGGTCTCAGTTTGATGAAACGTATTCCATGTTTGGGCGAGTGTAAGTGACTTAGTTGTCGTTTCATCACCGCGGTGAGCAAAAAGGAAGTTCCGTTCTAGAAATTCGAGCATGCGATTCGCTTTAGATATGACTAAGGGAACGTGCAGCTTTGAAAATAAATTATTACGTGATACATTGAGGTGGCCGCTGGAGAGTTCTGTGTGGCCACACACATGCCTAGCGTAACATTACAGATGACATGGATGGTATATGCGGGGGAGGAGTAACTATTTACTGCGAATTGAGAGATCGAATTTTCGATGAGCCGGTTACTCCAAAGCTTATAAGGCCTATTAACATTTGGCAACCTAACAAGACGGTCAATACTGTGCGCAAACGGCCGAGAAGAGTACTATTGGAGACGGTCGGGCAATTACTGGAAAATAATTCGTTAAAGGAAACAAAAGAAAACAAAAAAGAATCCTACGAGCCGTTATAGGCACGCGCCGCAAGTTATACTATAAAAATATATGACCAAGAAAAAAACAACAACAAAGAAAATAGCTTCCCAGCGTCATGAACAAGATCAGCATAAGGCAAATTTGCATGAAACACAGAGACGTTTCAAGCCGCTTCAGCTGTGCTGCTGTAAGCCCGCTGAGAAAAAGCTGGGCTCGAATTTACTAAAGCAAAGTCCATAAATGAGAGCGGGCGCCTGTCGGCCGTCAATGTGTACAAGATAGCGAAGTCAGCAGCCAGGTACTGACAGCGCTTGCGAATCCCGTTCGCTGGCCCCGAACATAACTTAACAGCTGACAATATCGCTAACAGGCGAGTAAAATATATAGGCTGGCTCTTCTTTCTGCGGAAAAAAAAAAAGAGCATAGATCTCTCAGTGTCGGAAAATACCACGTGGCTGTAGCAGTTGAAGCGATATGTAAAAAAGCAAGAAGTTATGGAGAGAAAAAAAATATTATAAAGCCACAGCAAACCATCTGCAGTATGTTGCTGACAAGAACTTCATGAGAAAATACGCAACAACGGCTGATAACAGTGAACGGCTGCGCTCCCCTAAAAGCAAGGTTCACTGAGCTTGCGATAGCTGAACGTGCGCTTGCGATGCATCCTTCGGTAGAAGTTTGCGACACTCGTGATTATGTGGCCGTCTGGCAGTATACATGTCAGATTTACAAAAATGGCTCCCTGTTTTGCTAATTACCACGCAAACGATGGCAAATGCTGCACGGTCTGCCCAATTTGTTCGCAATTAAACTAAAGAAATTATACAAAGACCCACAACAAATATTTACCCCGAAATTATGGCATGTCCTTGCAAGAGCACCTCTAGATTGCAGAGTTTGTGGGCTCGCTTATGCAGCGGTGCGGTTACAGAACGACCGGAGCGACAAGTAAATAAGATAAATGAAGGACAGACGAGACTTCACCGGATTCGCGATAAGGCATGAGCACTGATCCGAAACAAATTCAACAAGGAGCCGTAAATCCTCAGCATATTAACTCCGTCTCTCGGCAAGTCTCCCCAGGGCACGACCGGGGACGCCTTTCGATCGCGTGCGCAGAGTCTCGACGTTATCTAGGGGCACGAGCGAAGAAAAAAAAAAACCTCTAGAGAACATAAACAGCGAACCAAGAACGGAACAGAGGTGAGGAGAGGCGAGAAACCAGTGCCGGGGATGGAGGGTAACGTTATCTGCATGTTTGATTGAGCCCGGACCACTTTTGGAGCTCTGAATGAGTGCGCTTCACTGCGGCCAGAAGCCACTTAGGCGATGATTGGGGCAGCATGCTCGACAGGTTCCGAATCTTCTGGTGCGCCGAGCCCTCTCTATCTGAGTTTGCCTGGGGGTCCGTGATTTTTCATGTTTGCACCTGCTTGCCGCGCCAGCGCGCGCGCTGCTTTGGGTCTCGTAGAGAGGTAAAAGCGAACGCTTGCTTCCACATCGCAGTCCGTGCGTGAACGTGAGAGCCGAATTCGCCGACCGCGCTGCGCCACGTACGCTGGCAGTTTCACCGTTCAGAAATGGAGGCGTGGCAGCGCGATGCGTTGACGTCGTTTGTTTGCTGACTGCTAGGTGGCACAATTTGCTGGGTGGCCCGAACGCCTTCCCCTCTGACCGCACGCGCGCGGCAACTCGCTTTGCTTACTGGAGACTATTGTGTTGGCATTTTTTGGTGACATTTTGTTGTCACCATTTCCGGGTGGCAACCTTATGTGAACAGCGTCTCTAAGAGTACATGGCGGTTGTCCGTAACCGCATAGCAGGTCGTGTGTAGAAACGCAGTCATAGAGACGGCGAGAGCTGACAGTGGAAGTATTGTGCAGGGTTTAGAAATTATACAATAAGTTCATTTACGGAGCCATTCGAATAAAGCTTTCGCAGGAGCGGGTCCCGGCCAATTTCGATGTTGAATGGCATGACAGCAATGCCAGCAATCAATATCCAGTGGGTCTTGCGAAATAAAAATTTCACGAGTTCGGCTCCAAGTGTAGCGTAATGGGAGCTCAGAATGCTGACATAGAGGGAGAAAGGGAGAGCTACAGAGAACTCTGCAGGCGAGTACGTAGCCGCCTATATGCTATTCTGCATAGAGAAAGGGATCGACGACAGAAAGGGCCTAGAAGGAAGAGGGAAGGAAATGGAAAAAAAAAACGCCATGAAAATGTACTATTATGGTATGTATAGATAAAATAAAGCCTCCAGGCTCAAGGTATATATCGAGTGTTCAAAATTAAGCTTTACAGTTTTCTTAAAATTAGGCACTGGGAGGCACTCGAAGACCACCTGTGCAAATAAATTATGTGGCCAGGGGGATACAAAGTGAGATGATAATTATCGCTATTAGCAGCCCAATTAACTAAAATTGAATAATTAACTTTTATTTGAGTGCAGTAACTGTGTATGTTTGTATTTAAAAGTGAGAGAAAGTCGTGTTTCTACACAGTATCAGATGGAACAATTCTAGCGTGTCTGCTCCCAGATATCCGACTCCAAATTTTAATTGTCGTTCGCATGATTACGCATGCAAGAGAGTGAGGATCGGCGCAAAGCTCCTCTCTGATGTGACGTGGCTGTTGCGTGCGGCGTTTAGCCTAATAGGGTGGCGGCATAGGCAAAGATGATAACTGTTCCCCTTCCAACTGATACTGCATAGGAACACGTCTGCCTCTAAGTTTTCAATACAAACATGCCCACTTACTGCTGTCAACAAAAGGTTAATTATTCAATTTGATTCGATTCGGCTGCTGACAGTGATGATTATCATCTCACTTTGTGTCCCTCCGGCCACACAACTTATTTGCACAGGTGGTCTTCGCGTGCCTCCCAGTGCCTAATTTAAAGAACACAATAAAGCTTAATTTTGAACACCCTGTAGTTAATCTTTGTTGATCCTGGCTCAAGGACACACGTGACTTTTAATTCGTGTCATAAATTACAGCAATCGTGGCAACGCGCCCGCTATAATCGGCCAACTTCGTTTCTACTGTGGTCTCTTCAGGTCATCCAGGCTTTAACTGATCCTTGAAAGAGTACGGGCCTGTAATCCAGGCTATGTGAGCAGATCTTTCCGTTATGTGCTTTACCTCTTCCCTCTGTCGTAATCGTCACCCATCATTCCTTTTTTTTCTTCTTGCCCCAACGCAGATTAGCCCGCTAAAGGAATGTACATCAGGACGACCCCTCTGCCCTTCAAATAATTATACTTATCTGTTTTCTTCTCTCTCTCCCTCTCTCTTATCAAGTGAGATTTGATGGAAACTACGATTATAATGATTGTTCTAGGCAGTGTAAGCAAAGATTTGAGTTTTGCGGAGTATTCTGATTACTCAATGCGATATTATGCGCAAGGAACGAATCCATACAGCTTCATTCTCTTTTTTTCCGTTTTAGTTTTCCTTGAATATACCGGATTTTCGAATTATCTGTTAATTCCGAGCAGTGATAGCCGCTTACGTTCTTTTTCTTGGTCTTTTTTTTCATTTTCAAAAGGTTGCGTGTATTGTATCTGGTCAATGCCGCAACACTGCTGTGTCGGCTGTGGTTCGGAGTAGCGTTCACAAATTCATACAGCTATTGAAACTGAATGGCTGGCTAACACATGTGCGCTCAGTGCAGATATGACGAGACCATCTATAATCTCCTCTAGCACTGTTGCCGCTTCGACAAACCACGCCATACTCTTCCGTATACCTTGAGCAGACTGAACGATCGGCCTCTTACCAGAGAAAATGTCCCGTGAGCCTGACATAACAGATTATCGGGACAGAATCCATCCATCCATTCATCCATCCATCCATCCGTCCGTCCGTCCGTCCGTCCGTCCGTCCGTCCATCCATCCATCCATCCATCCATCCATCCATCCATCCATCCGTCCATCCGTCCAACCGTCCATCCGTCCGTCCGTCCGTCCGTCCATGGTATCGAGACACCTTAAGACGGGGCAGCGAACAACGCCGCCAACGGCAGAAGTATTGTCCGCTGAATGTGGAGTTGACGATACTCCGAAAGATGCTAGGCGCACGGCGTGATCAGCGTCTACACACAAGACTGTACTGGTAACGCTCACCATGACTGGACGCTTGCATGTAGCCGATACAGCGCGCTGTAGACTTTGTTGTATAGCAGGCTACGCCGGAGTTGAGGGATACTCTATACCACTGCTTTTTTTACTTTTTTCCCGTTTGTTTTGTTTATTCCATATATTCCTCAGTCAATGCAGTATATTTTTGAGGAATGGGATACCAGGCCCTTTAGCGGTCTGTTTTCTCACTTGCTGATCATTCAGTGAACAACAACAATCAGCGTTTTCTACGGTAGATTTAAAAGGCTTGCATTTTTATAGGTTACTTCTTGTGCTGTAACTTGTGAAAGCCCTGCCATATCCAATATTGAATGCGTGCTCAAGGCACGCAGAGGAGACATCGAAAGGAAAAAAATGAAAAGACGACTGTCGCTGGTAGTGCATTCAGTCAATGTAGTGACACAGCGTGTTGCCATCGCCGATACGCGTCACGTACGAGGCGTGTACTGCAGCCGGGCTCCTCTCACGCTCACATCTGAACATGCTGCACCATCTAGTGTTGCTGCCAAGAAGTTGGTGCGTGGCTTCCAATATGCGTGATACACCAGTGGTTGCGGACGCCTGCCGCAAACCTAGTGGCACATACCCAGTAACCTAAGTCTGTGTGAAAAAGGCTGATTGAAGTGCGGCCCATACCCACTGCATTCGTGGCGCAGCTCGCTGAAGCGTCGGGCTGCTGTGCTTGTGAAATCCGCATTACGTGGATCCGACTGCGCCTAACAGAGGAAAATATTATTTAAAGCGAAGCTTTCTTTGCCTCTTCTCCCGAATTTCCGGGCGCGGCTGCTGCGATGGTCCTGGCGCGCGCGTCACTTGGTTTCTTGTAACACCAGCAGATGGAGCTCTCCTCCGCGCATCCCGGCCGGCGCCGCCGCGGTAGTGTTTCACAGTTTGTGCGTATGGCGCGTGCTGTACTTTCTTAATTATGCGACAGAAATGCAGGTGCTGGACTGTGGAGGTAGCGTGATAGTGTAAACATTACAATCGTCCATAGTCTGAAGAGAGCGCTTGGAGCTGGCGTCTCAACAGCGTGCTGGCCACGTACGCACCATCAAGATGGCTCCAAAAAGTGCACTCAGCATCGTGGACACTCAGGCCCGAAAGAAGCATCGCGCGGAACAGGAGCGTCTTCGCTACGAAGCCAAACATGGTGCAAACCGCACGTATGCAATGTATACTTAGCAATTATAATATTTATTTGCATTACGTACAGCCCCATAATTCAATTAAAGTTTAACACTTTTGCCAGGATGCGATGTGCCATGTTAGGCAATGATAATGCTCAACCCTCTCAGTGGTTATGAACAATGACGCACAACAACGCCTCAAGCAAAATGTCTCCCTGTGTTCTCTGTGGACTACGCCGCAAACAGCAGTGGTGCACGCAAGGTGACGTTTAACATCAACTCACCACTCTCGTATTGGACCAAACGCTGATGAAATTACACATTCGCCGTCATCATCACCGCTAATTATCGTCAATCAAAGCAAACAGCATACAAAGCTTCGCTTACATCGATTGCCACAGTGCGTGGGATCCGCAAATTGTTTAGTTTTTTTATTGAAGAGGTTGGAGAAAATTAATAAATAGCCAGGAGGACGGAGAGCAATGAAAAAAATACCTGCGTGCAGCAGCTCATGAATGATAAGCGCATTAAAATCAGCTTACGGTTCAATTTCTGATTTAGGCGGCACGTACGGCCCTACCTAGGGTCATCTTGGGGCAACTACATATGACCGTCTCGCCGATTTCAGCACATCGCAAGTTAATCGTGTTTTGGTAACGTTGTCACTGCATTGTCCGATATGTCGTGTCTGTTCGAAACATAACCTAGGTACCTTTTTGTTCCGTCGAATCAATTACACACGATGCGATAGCTTGATACCACAATCTTCTCTAATAAATACTAATATTACCAGGTTTGCAATAAATAGGAACATTATTTTACCCAATATACATATTAATTATGGCAAACAGAGCGTCCATTTTTCGTCTATCGCATTCTGGAACATACTACCATTAGATATGAAAACACTTAAAATTCTCGAATTCAAGAAACAACTAAAAGATTACATTCTCTAGAATACTGATACCTAGTTCATACAACCATTCTTTCAGCGTGCCTTCATTTCATTTTCATTGTCATACCATTAGGTATCTGTTTGATGTCCTTGCCTTACATATGCATTCGAGTTAGCAAATTATACCGTGTTCGTCACGTCACTCACGCTGTTACTTTATTAGTTATCAACGAGATTATGTTACAGTGCTTTTTTTCATGACATTTATGCACATGTAATTCTTTAGTCATGCTATTCATACTAAAACCTGTAATTCTTCCATGTTAACGATTTGTTGAAACTGCTGTAATTTGTGCTTTATTACGTTTACTTTGTAAAGGAGGTCCCATTGCAGTCTTTGACTTCGCGACCTCCTTCAATATATTAACATTTTGTAATCTTTCTAATCATCTCAATAAAATCTGACTCTGATTCTGATTCTGTTGTTGACATATTTCGCGTTTCGCGGTTGTACAGGTGGCGATGCGTGCAAGGAATCGCAGAACGACGATGTCGCACAATGTTGCTAATTTACGCCGCGGCTTTGAAAACTGGAACGCCGGATGTGTCGGGTCACTGTTGCTAACATGCCTTGGACCAATGATAATCCAAGAAAATGTAGACCGCCAGTTCACCAGTCGTTTTCTGTGAGCTTCTCTATAATCTGCAAAGGATACGTGAATGCCTTGAAATAGCAACAGCTGTCATCTTTTTTGTTTTGTTTGAGTGGTAATTTGCACTAACCTCTTGCTGTAACCTTGTTATAGGTATAGCCATTCGGGGTTGCCGTGCGAAGCCTAGTCGTGCAGTAGGGCGAGGATTAGGGGGCGCAATTGAACGTTTGCGACTTTCGTTTTGGCCTTCTAACAGCAGTGTCGTCACGACAGGGTCTGTAAAAGTAAGCGTGATAAAAACAACGCTGAGAAGGGAGATACTAACAGAACATATCGCAGTAGACCAGAGTATTTCTTGCGCGTGGCGGGGTATCAGGGGCGTAGCCGGGGGGAAGGGGGGGCTTTCAGCCCCCCTCCCCTCCTAAAATTTTTTCCTGGTGTCAGTCACCGCCGACCAAAACAACCCCCGGTGCCGGAAATCATGCTGGATTTTGTCTAGAATGTCCTTTTCACGCTCGAAAAGACATTTCAGCGCGAACATTGCAAAATCGGGCTGGATTTCGCGGCAACGCACATGCACCGGGTGTCACATAACGCACGGAGCGCCATCCGAGCAAAATTTCAAGGGCGTTTTGATGGCGAGCGGGCTCGTCGCGGCACCTCGCGGAGGCCGCGGAATCTACGGAGCGCATTAATTTCTATTCCAGATATATATGGGTATAAAGTTTTCATAAGCTTTTGATGCGAAGGTGCATTGACATATACAAAGTCGTGCTTTATTTAGATCTTAAATTCTGGAACATTGGGGTGTAATGTTAGAAACATTTGACGCCATAGGTGGATTGACTTTTTTAAACTTGTACATCAAACCATACAACTACACAAGCCATACGGACACACTATCAGACAAGTTGACAAAGCACGCAGCGAGGTCCAATGAGACGAATCATTGTGGGGGTTCATTTTTGGCGTCATGTCGCAGAAAAGACTTATCTACAATTTTTTTTCACCTGCGCAAAAGTATCCATGTCAAGACACTAAAGCCAGGAAAGGTAACTACGTTCTTATTTATTTTTCTACTTTGACTTTTATTCGCGAGGACACATTTAGCATCCTCAATTTTTTTTTGTTCTCGCTACCCGCGGGCTGCCAGAGTCAGCCAGAGCGCATGCGCTTTTCTCCTGTTGCCTCGACGACCACGCGGAGCACTTCGATGCGCGTTCGTTTTCCTCTGGCCGAGTGGATTTTCGCCTGGTAGAGTTGTGGACGCTTTCTGGCTAGCAGACGAGAAAAAGAAACAATGGTCGCTCACCGCCATCACTGCGGGGACTCGACGGTTTGCAACGCGTTCGTTTGAGCGCAACCTCTCCGGAAAACTTTGTCTCGCCGGTGTAGGATACCGAGCAGTATGCGTGTGGATCTCTGTGGACCAAGCGTCTCATGTTTTCTTCGATATTCCTTCGGTAGCCACATTAGGTGCCCAAAGTAGGCATTCGATTGTGGCCAACATGCTTTCCTTCGCGCTTTTTATTTCCGTGCCCCCGCCCCCACAAAAAAAAAAAAAAGACACATTGTTGCAGTGCCGCAAATTGTCGCATGGTGAAAGTTAAAAAAATTAATTAATTAAATTATGTGGTTTTACGTGCCAAAACCACTTTCTGATTATGAGGCACGCCGTAGTGGAGGACTCCGGAAATTTCGACCACCTGAGGTTCTTTAACGTGCACCTAAATCTAAGTACACGGGTGTTATCGCATTTCGCCCCCATCGAAATGCGGCCGCCGTGGCCCGGTGAAAGTTCGATTTTGTTACTTCTTTTGCGGGATGTAATGGGCCACGGGACATTTGAGTTGCCGGATACCCTTATTATATTATTGCGGTAGCAATTGTATGGACACTCCAGGAGCATTCCTGCCATCGCTGTCGCCCTCATGTTACGTATAAAGTCATAGGGCGATAACATCGTGACCGCGCTCCGCATGCTGTATGTGCGACAGAAAGCTAGGGGAGGGGGGTGGCATGGTTGAGCTCACGATGGTGACTCAGTCTTGTGTGCGCAAGGGAAAAAAGCGGGGAGGAAGCGCGCCGCCTCCTGTCGCGCGCGATACATCAAGGGGAATGGAGGGAGGGGGTGCTGTAATCTTTGCATATATGATTTCGCAACATGTTTACTTACCTTGTTTAACGCATTATATACAGTGACTTTTTCTTAGATACATATATTAATTTGAGACTTATACGTATATTTAAATATCTTGTTGCGAGGTTTTCTGTATACGTGAACTGCACTCTGTTTCCAGTGACACTCCTTTGCCCTTTATCAAGCTGTATCTTCACATTTGTGTATTTCATTGTATCTTATAATTTCTAATGTACGAGGACGAGTCCAATGAAAATGAGCTAACCCACCTTACGCAATAATGGTTCGGTTCTTTATGTGCGAGGCATGCGCGTAGCGCAGGGGCATCTCTCATTTACAAAATTGACACGCAAGTGTGAGGATAAAGGTTGTTAACGCTCTCATTCACTGGGTTGAACACGGTTGCGTGACATAATGGACACTCCAAAAGTTGAACAGTGTGGCGTCGTGAGTTTTTTGACAACTGAAGTTGTTTCCCAAAAAGAACTTAGTCGCCGTATGGCTGCCGTGTACGTTGAACATTGCATTTCATTGGCCACTGTGAAGCGTTGGAGCAAACGGTTCAAAGAAGGACCTGAAAGTTGCAAAGACGATCGAAGACTGGGCCAAAGCCACCGTGCAATCGCCCCCAACACAGTTGTCAAGGTTGTTGAGCTGATTAGACAATACCGCAGGATAATCATCGATGAACTGGCAGAGCGTGTGAAGATCAGTAACGGTTCGGTTCACACGATTATTCATTAACATCTCGGCTATCGGCTCTTGTGCGCGCGATGGATGGCCACCATTTCGAACCATCGCCAGAAGACGGAGAAGTTCGGCGCTGCTTTGACTCATCTGATCCGCTGTCACAATGAGGGTGACGACTTCTTGTCTGCAATTGTGACCGGGGACGAATCATGGTGCCACTACTACGAGCCTTAAACACGACGGTAAAGCTTACAGTGCAAACATTCCAATTCACCGTCCACAAAGAAAGCAAAGACCGTCATTTCCGCCGGAAGGTGTCGTTGACTTTTTGTTTCGATCGTCAGGGGCCATTACTGCTCGAATTTGCTAAACCTGGAGAGACTATCAATCGTTTCCGATATTCTGAAACGCCGGATCTGCTGCGTGTCGCAATCAAGAACAAACGACGTGGAAAATTCAGGAATGGGGTCATCTTACTCCACGACAATGCCCGTCCCCTCGTCGCTGATATGGTCAACACAGACTGGCAAAGTTCAAGAGCGAAACGCTGCAACATCCGTCATACAGCCGAGACCTGTCGTTTTGGGACTACCACATTTTGGGGCGTTTGAAAAAATACTTCAAGGGAACCAGATTCGTGTCGGACGATGACGTGAAAGAGTCAGTTACAGAATTTTTGAAGTAGCAACCCACGGTGTTTAATGACACGGGAATCACGCGACTCGTTAGTCAGTGGGACAAACGTCTAAATGCTCATGGAGACTACTTTTTAATATAGTACTGGTTGTTTGTCATATATTCGCATTGGCTCACTTTCATTTGACTCGCCCTCATACATTTTGCAGAACTACTGCTCTTTATGTGTGCTCTCTGTTGCGACTATAATTCCGGTCCAATTACTCCCAATACACGACCGGTGATAGCTGCTCCTGTGCAATACACTGGAACAAAGGACAGCGTCCTTGAGGTTTTTCCCTGGCCGTGTCATATGTACAAAGATGTAAACACAGTTCTTGAAGGACAAAGTTTCATTAGAATATTTGTCCTTAACTTGTCCATTTCATTGCCTTTACACTTTTCATACCAGTGGCATGCACTGCTTTGCCGGTTTCAAACTGACATAGTTCTAAAGTTCGTGTGATATTATCTTTACTTACTAAACAAACAGAAAATATGGAAGCATTGATATCAGTTACTTCGGGCACAATTTTTGAGACATACGAGTATATTCTTTTATGAAAAAATACATATTTTACTTGTATTGACAGTGCACAGCATTCACGAATTCTTTTGCAGCATCTTTGTCAATGGCAATGCAGTTATTATTCACGTTTTTAATCCATCGAAAAATTCTATAAGGAGGAGGCCGACCTGCAACATCACCCCCCCCCCCCACCCCCCTACCCAAATTTCTCGCTACGCCACTGCGGGGTATGTCCATTTGCACTCTGAAGGTTTGACTGTGTTAACCAGCAGAACGCCATAGAGACTGAAACTCTGCTTGTCCTTCGAGTTTCACGCAGCTTCGCAGATAATGCGTAGCAAATCTCACAGCCGGAAGGCAACCTGGCGCCTTCATACAGAGACACCGGACAACTTTAGCGTGCCTGTACAGTTGTCCCCGCGACATCATTTCATTTTTCGTGATTACCATGCGATATATAGACCTCACTTTCAGAAAGAATGCTTTGATGGACCAATGGTTACATATCCTACGCATTCTACGCGTTGAATGAGGATCCCAAGTCCTTTTCTTCTATCTATTGGTCGGCTACAATATGAATAGCCTGCAATCATTTTTTTCGTCCACACTGCCTTCTTTCCACCTGTTAATAGTACGCCTCTCAATTTCATTTTCATCGCTTCAACATGGAATGACTACCGTTTGCAGTTGGGAATGGGAGAAAGAGTATAAGCGAAAGGCACAGAGGTTAACTACTATTGAGCCCGGTTGGGTGCCCTGCACCGGAGGAAGGGTGATGGGGGCGGAAAGAGTAAATGAAGGAGACAGCCCAGTGTTTATGTCGCCGACGCAGTGAAAATTCTCAGCGCTGCATCCCAGACGGTCTCTCAGTCTGGCTGCCTTCAGAAATCACAGCAGCACTTTCGTGGCCTTCTGCAGCTGGGATAAGCGAGGCCATGGTCTTGGAATCATGTTCAACAAGAATGTTCTTCCGCGTAGCTGGATTAAAGCGGTGCGGAGGGTTACCCTTTCATACTCGAAGAACGGGCATTATCAATGTAAGCATGTACCTCGGTGAGGATGATTTCCAAGTTTACATAAACCATTGCATTTGCTCTCCTTTGGATACTGCCGGAGGACAAGCATTCGTCTACGTTCCCGTATTGTTAATTGCTCTGTTTCAGAGCTCGCACGTGTTAAGAGAGGAAGAAGAGAAGGCTATTGGCTACAATGGATCGCAGAGGCGTGTCATTTAGTGGTCCCCAAGAGCGTCTTCTTTCTATGGGTATGTTGGCGCAGCGTGATAAAAGGGACGTAGCTATATGGCCTTCCACGAAACACTGCCAAGCCTCTCAAACGAGGCCAGCAGAAGGGAACAGTGTACGTACTTTTCTTATTCTGCAAGCGCACTCGTCGATGCTAGGCAGAGGGGCGAAAATGTCCGCATGCTCCTCTTCCTCAACGTCGGAGTCGCCGGCTGCACCTTCGTTTTGCACGGCTTCCCCTTCTTCATCAGTGAGGGGAAACTCTCCGCTGCCGACCTTCAGAAAGGGATAGAGGATGGGGAGAGGAGGCAATGTGACAGTAGGCGGTCCATGTTAGTGTCTCATCGTCAGTGTCACAAGGCAAATTGGTGACAGAAAAAGAACGAAAGAACGATAATCCTCACAGGAATTTCTGAAAACACTGATGCACTGCTCGGAGCGTCTGAATGCAGGGATCTTTCTTGTCCTTATCGACCCACGTTTCTCGATTTTAGTTTCTTTTGTGTGGCCTTAGCGCCGCACTTTTTGTAATAAACTATGCAAATATGCTTGAAGCATCACTATTTAATAGTTCCTTAACCAGCGCAAAATGACCCCGACTTTCTTTTTGTTCTACATTTTAATGCATGCCAGTATCTTGCCACTAATATCAAGACTGTATCATAGGGTTAATATCTCATACAGGGATCCCAAGAAGCGTTAAAAAGACGCAAGAGCGCCATGTGTTGTCGTTCCTATGTCTGTCCTTGTCTGTTTAGCGCTACATAAAAAAAAAATTACGGGGTCTTACGTGCCAAAACAATTTTCTGATTATGAGGCACGCCGTAGTGGGGGACTCCGGAAATTTGGACCCCCTGTGGTTCTTTAACGTTCACCTAAATCTAAGTACACGGGTGTTTTCGCATTTCGCCCCCATCGAAATGCGGACGCCGTGGCCAGGATTCGATCCCGCGATCTCATGCTTAGCAGCCCAACACCATAGCCACTAAGCAACCACAGCGGATAGTGCTACTCAGGTTCTTGGTATGCTACTAATATATTGCGATTTGGACAGATTAACAATACGGGCGATTCACAGGTGTCGTACACGCTGAAGATACTCAACGAGGGCACCATTTGTTTGTTAATTTATTTTATTTATTTATTTATTTATTTATTTATTTATTTATTTATTTATTTATTTATTTATTTATTTATTTATTTCAGTATACTGTCAACACCAAATGGGGATTTGAAACAGAAATAGCAGTTACTTTTATGTCATATATGCCACAAACTGGTGGTCATGTGCTTACCGCTCTATTGGCGGTGGTGGTGTATGAAGTGTTTTAGAGAAGATTTTGTTCTGGAAAAAAGTAGCTCATTGCATTGTCCGGGATAGTAATGAGAAGCAGAGACGGGTGCGCTAGCGGAATGAGTAAGCAGGGAAAAAATGGACCAAGCAGCCTCAGCTTGATTCCAATGCAGCCATTATACAAGAAGGTAGCACGTGATCGCTCGCATTTGTACATAAGTGGGGGAAAAAAAGGGGGTTAGGAGCCTCTCAGTCCCATTGTATCAAGTGAGTTTGTGCTATATTTATAAATATTGAAACGGGCCGAGATATAAGTTTAAATGGGACCGTGTTTACTCTGCAGAAGATATGGCCGGTACAACCAGTATGACCGAACGTTAGGTTAGCCCCACTACGTCGTCTCTTTCGTCTTGTTGGTAAGCGTCGTCTTTGTCCCTCTCGTGGCACCGTGACAATATTTATGAGTATAATCTTCGAGAGATAGCTTGTATGTACAAGGTTGTCGCGCGCGGGTACAGGTGGGGCTGATAGTTGATAGTGGTTTTCATGTATGACCCGACACAAGGCGGCCACGTAGCCGGCCGTATAGATAGAGAGGGGAGCGATATTGTGAGCACACAGAAGGGGCGCGTGCCGCTGATTATTTCGTTGGCCCCCTCTCGTCGCGCTGATGGAAGGAAAGGAGCTGTAATTGAAGGGCGTATGGCGCGGATGCCGAAAAGTAGCAGGGACGAGAGGGCTGGATTTAGAGCAGAAAACGTGTCGCTTATCGCGGTTTGGCCAGGGAGAAGCCGCGAATCGGATCGATCTGAAGATGAGGTTAGCAATCAGACGGGCCAGAAGCAGACTTATTGAAAGGTTAAACGATCCATCGCAACAATATGGCTATGAGATATGCCATTTTGCAGGGCTCCAGAATTATTTTAGACATTTGGTGTTCTTTGGGGTGCAGATGAACGTAAACAGTGAATCAGTTTTGCTTTTTGCGAACGTCGGAATGCTGCAACTGCCGCGGCATAGATTCAGGCCCTTGACCTCGGACTGAGCACGAGAAACAATATAGCCACAGAGTTCCCCTGTTGTGTGTAGACCATTTCATAAAAAAAAAAGATATACATATATTAAAGATTGTCTTTAGATTTCTTATAAGTAGACTTCACTGCCATTCTATAGGTAAACATTTATTATAAAAATGTAGACGGTTTAAAGAATTTGTCTATAAAGAATCTATTGACATTATAGACAAACATCTAAAGGCTTTATATAGAAAAGAAAATTATGAAACGGCATTAGCTTTGGTTGCTTATCAAAGTGCGATGGAATCACCGAACTCCGCGTGTTCTTCCCCAGGCTGCCCACTGCAAACTGATTGCTCGACAGTGCGAAGCAGGTCCGAAAGCTTTTTTTTTTCTTGCTGCGTTCATTCAGAGTTACGACAGTTTGTAAAACTGAGGCTTACCTTGGTGAAGTAGTGAACGCCCGCGAACTCCAGGAGGGTGAAGATGACGAAGGAGAAGCACATGATGACGAACCAGTCGAGGGACGTCGGGTACGGCACCTTGGGCAGGTCTGTGCGTGTGTCCAGTCCGAAAGTGGACAGCGTCAGCACAGTGGTGATTCCTGAAGGTTCAGGAAAATTATCGCAGTTTTCCACGCGACAGTCTCTAAGAAGGCCAAAGCTAGATCATATCTCATTGAAAACAATGGACTACAGCAACAAGGAGCTTGGCTACGGTACTGTTAATTATTTTGTAAACAGCTTACAGGCGGACTGGTTTACGTGCAGTACGCTTTAATGATACCTACACAGCAGATAATGTCCGCGGGCGAGTTCACAAGATTCCGGTTTATGTAGATAGATAGAGTGGCTGTGGAATATCGTGTCATTGATGATGATTGAGTAACCACTGTAATGCAGACACTATTTGGCGATGTTGTGCTGTTCGCCTGTAACGAAATTCTGAACTACGCCATGCCTATTGCATTCTGCATACATTAGAAAATATCAGTAAGGCACATGGATAGCTAAACACGTCTTTACAACACCTTTTCTCGTGCAAGCAATACCATCGCATAAATTCGAAGCACATACAGTTAAGCACTTCTCAAAGCTTGGGCAGCCTTCTTGTTCGAGAAAATTATTTTATATCAAGCAGGCGTGCTGTCTAAGTGTAAAGTGTGGAGGGATCACGCTTCATTCGGCTACAAGTGCAACATATATATATATATATATATATATATATATATATATATATATATATATATATATATATATATATATATATATATATATATATATATATATATATATATATATATATATATATATATAACACACACACACACACACAGACTATTGTTGATATGGTCGTACGAAATCAAAGCACGAAACGACTTTGAACTGAGTCATCATGGCAAAGGAAGAAAGATTGCAAGACAAGCAATTTACAGCGCAAAAACAGCTTTCTTTTTCGGTTCCGCGTAGTTAGCCATTCAACTTTATTAACTAGTTTTCAATGAAGAAACTGTTAATTTGACAAACGCAATATGAACATACAATGAACTGCACATGGTAGAGCAGTTCTCACTTTGATGATCGATTAATATATACCTTTCTTCGCTATTGTTACAAGGGATTTAACAGTGTCTAATTACTTTCCCCGAAAAGAAACATTTCACATGTTCTCGCCATATCATCCAGAAGTATTCACAGCACATAATCTTGATATTGTTTCTCATGCGTAACTTGTGTTTTGTTGTATGCACATTGACTCTGACGCGCCTTACGTGAACAACAATATTGTGATAAGAGAAGCTTATCTTTGCCTATTCATATCATACAAATTAGCATGCAACGTGAGATGTCAGTCAACGAAGCACTAATTTGCATACAGGGTTGAGAGGCCTAAGAGACTGCTTTAAGACGTCGCAAGGTAATCGGGTTTCTATGAAGTCGTCTCCATGTGCCTGGCAAATAACTGACTCACCGAGGCCAACTCTGTCCGCAGTGGCTTCTCTGTTAATCCAGAAGGAGACCCATGAAAGCACGACAATTAGTATACATGGGACGTAGACTTGGATCAGGAAGTATCCCATGTGCCTCTGCAGATTGAAGTTGACGTGAAGTACCGAAAACAGGCCTACAACGGGAGAAAAATCCTTTTAAACGATGACATAAGTTCTGATGATCTTTCTGAGGGCGGATTGGGTTAATCTGAACAAAAAAATGCGTGAGCGCGAAGATCTGGGGCCACGGCCAACAAAAGAGAAGCGAATTTTTAAGCTAGGATGGTGCTTGATTAGTGGAAGCTACAAGAGCACCGAATATCCAAGGCACCAGGTATTGAGGTGAAGCTGTTGTGAGTAAAAACACTTTGCAAACTCTTCCTCAAATTTTTGCAACTGATCATTCGCACGAGGTTATACGTAAGACTCTTCATAATGATAGGGAGCGTTTTCGAGTGGATAACTAACGACGCGATGAGGAAACGATAGCAAGAGGTCCGGTTCACCAACCTTTCATAAGAAGTCGTGATCAAATCATAAGCTGGGTTTTAAAGGAGCGAAAAAAGAAAAAAAAGTCTTCATGGGCCCATTACCGAATGTGAGCTCACGATAATTATACCAGCAATTTGCAGAAGGCAGTTGGTATGTTCGTACGCTATAGTGATATGTAAGGACAAGCGCCGGCTAGTTATGACAACGAAAATAATGCCAACTAAAGTGACCAAGCAATGATTACACGGTAGCTACAAATGAAAAGCTTCGTAATGTTTATTTTTTCTTTTGCTTAACTTCTGAGGACGCTCGCGTTTTGCAGTGACCTCGAACATAACATTATCGCAGGAAGCGTACAATAGACAGAGTAAAGGAACATAGGGAAAGCTATATAGAAAGTTGAACAAGATGTGAAAAAAAAAAGGGAGAAAGATGTATGACCCCACGTTTTAGTGAATTTTGGCATTGACTTGGAGGCGTTGCGCAGACAGTCGTATTGGTGCTAGCTGCTTATAAATACGATTATAAATATCTGTGCTAACGATGCATCATATTATGTTTTAATCAACAGCGCGTCTTGTGGGCCACAACCGTATGTTGTGAGAATGTGCAGAAACAATACGTATTTCCAGACGTCCGAATCGGCACTGTAACGTACTACGTAAATCCTGCCCAGCCTGAAAACACAAAGAAATGGCTACAATAAGCTTGTGCCAAATTGATACCTCCATATTTAGTATTCGGTGCGCACAACAACCGCTTGTATATATGCATGATTGAAATGGCGTATCATTCACACACAAGGAGAGAGACAGAAAGGTAGACTGAATAAAGTAAACTATTTCGCAAGTCTGACTGGAAATGGTGTACGAGACCGTATACGCTTGATATGGTGGCTGTCAGCTTAAGAACGCTTGAAAAGTGCCCTCGATATATCTTCTCGCAGACTTACAACACGTCTCGCAGTCTGTTCAGCAACAACTTTCCTTCTTACGCACACCTGCTTAAGAAAAATACAAAACATCGGAAGAGAGACTGAGTGCTCGAGGTGGCGTATACCAAGAACCACGAAATGCTGCACGCGTTCGCGTATAATGCGCGGTCTTGACAACACAGAGGAGCGATAAATCTTATGAGGTTGGCTGCAACTATCGTGACGGCGTTGGAGAGTGGCCTACGTGGGCTTTCGCGCCCGACAGCTTGCGACGACCCGTACTTACCGTTATTAAAAATGTACGTTGAGTTCCGGTAGGGGTAATTAATGAGGTCGAACTGCGACAGCGCGAGCCCCGGTATCAGATCCACAGGAAGCGTGGAATCCCATTTGTACACGAGCTGGTCAGCCGTATAACCATCTGGAAGAAGGACAAAGAAGGAAACTCACTGTTCACTGAATTGTCGAGTTTATCATAAAATAACAAGGCCAACAAAACTGATATATAACAATAAACCGTAATTTTTTACCGAACCTAGACTCATACGGAACGTTAGGACATTTTTTTTTTTTCTAAACCGAAAGAAAAAAAAAATTAGCAGTTTCTTTTTAAGCTAAGGTTGTAAACCTTTTGTGGAGCTTTTCAACCTTGCATTGGCTGCACTTATGGCTCAACTACGCTACCTCGTTTGTAAATGCACACCGCTTCTCCGTGGTTTTGAAAAGTAGCAGCGCTGTTGGTACGGTTTTCAGCGTATTACGCGCCAGGGGTCAGATTAGGCGTTGTGTCAACCCGCAATACTTGCATCACATCCGACGCGCGGACTCGCCAGACTGTGATGCGTGCAAAGTGCCCGATACAGTGGAGCACGTATACTTGTTGCTTATCCCCAGTATGACTATCAACGGCAGATAGTTCGTTCGTTCTGCGTTAGTGCCAATTAGCAACAGACCGTTCAGATAAAAAGCGTTACGGGGCCGTCGACGGCACGTACCACTAAAGCGAGCCATCAAGGCTCTCTTAGAATATTTAGTTAACACAGACCCATATTCGAGGCCGTGAACACGAATGTGCATATAATCACATACTACTGCCTGTCCTCATCATTACTCCTCAGTTTAGTATTTTTCTAAACTTCCTTTTCCCTCTGAGCATAGTAGCACACTGGAGGACTCACTGCGTTTCCTGAATATATTGCCTCTCTCAAACAATGAAGCTTCGTTTCACAGTGAGTCGAGCATTGGTGTTGGATCTGCATAATTCCTTTGTAACTCTGAATGGCTTGAAGAACAAACAGGCATAATCTTTCAGTGCATCTTAGCAGCAGTGCCGATTTATTGTACAATATGAATTTACGAAATTTTCCTATAATTAATCTTTGGTTATACAAATGAACCAAAACTGGTTTGTACCAGCTTAGACAGTTAATTTTTTAATTCTGGATTTGAACTGGAACTGAACCGTTTTCAGTGGGCCGAAATGAAAACCGGAACAAAAGAAACGTTTCGGCCAGACACTCTGCTGTTTACTGGACGAACAGGTTCTTGCGAGTTTTCTGTTTTTCAGTGGGCTACATACTCGAGTCGCCCCTCTCTTCCCTGCTCCACAACGCGCCAGAAGAAATAGCCAAAGCTCATGCCGTGAAAGTGGCCTCAGTTGAAACATACCTTCTCTGCACATAGCATAAAATTCATCACACGACCTGTGCAAAATGGAGTTTCACAAGAAGGCAAGGACTTGAAATGAGGGCCAAAAGTGACCGAACAGTGCTGTGGGGCGCAAGGGGACTTGCGTTTGTCAGGCCCAAGGCAAGTCCCTGGTGTTGACAGGTCTCCTTGTCGAAACATTGGCATTCGTGGTCCGCCCACTGTTGATCGCGCTATATAGGTCGGTAAACCTTTTGAACCTATGCGCTTAAGCTTCCTGCGATCCTTTTCAGCATCCTGCGCGTTGCAAAAAAAAAAAAAAGGTTGTTGCTATTTTTCTGGTTTTTGTAACGTCGTGAACAGCAGGTGGCAGGTGCCTTACCGGGGAAAGCAGTGGCGAAAGTAAACCGAGTGTGCGAGCATAACACTGGATTCAGCTGGTTTAGGTACAAGTAAAAAGGGCAAAAAAAAAAAACTATGAAAACAAGGAGCAGCTGTATGATATGCCACTGGCCGAAGTTCATAGAAACCTCGTCTCGCTAGAGGCGTGGAACAGTCAAAATCTTACGGATCACGGAGCCAACGACCGAAACAATCTACTGGCAGCATGCGTAGGCGGGAGCCTGACATGTAACAGAACACTTGGCCTTTGTGAGCTTACTTCTACCCTCCTCTTTATGCAGGTTCTTAGCGATCCCTGTAGAAATACATGTTTTTTTCTGAGTATTTCAGTCACACCTCTTGCTGAAAGATGTAAAACAACGACAAGAGCCACGCAATTTTGGACGTTATCAATCACGAACGTTCACTTGGTTGCGAAAAAAAAACAAAAAAAACGCGTAAGCTCGACTTCAACAGACGTTCCTTTCGTGAAAGCTGGAACGTTTCAAATAATAAAGCTTGTAGGTAAGGTCGACTGCATGGCGTCCAAAACTGGAGGGGTTGGAAACAGCGCCTATTTTGATCAACGAAACATGGTACCGAAAGTCTGTGGCTTGCACGGAGGAAGGAAACTAAGGAGAGGCCCTGACGTCACTCTTTGTGAAGCAAAAGTGAAGCCGGAATTTGGCGTTGCTCATGGCGATGCTCCGCCTTTTGGGCCACCCTCCTCTCTTGTTTACATCTTTCGCGAAACCACGCCGCGCTGCGCGTGGTGTCGCGCGCGCTCGCGCAACATCTGGCAGAGCAGGGTGCAGGTAACACAGCGCAACAAGACACGGTGACTAACGCAAACCCGCCCACTCAGCACCTTTGCCACGGCCCGAAACCTACCAGAGCAACACGTGTGAGCGCTCAAAACCATAACAACGCCGCCATTGTGGCCCAAAAGGCGTGGCCATACAACAAAAAAAAACCAAAAGGCAGCAAAAAAATGAGAACCTACTACGTCATTTCCGCCACACTTTTCTCCTAGCGCGCGGAGGGGGTAGGGCCTCTCCTTAGTTTCCTTCCTCCGTGGTGGCTTGCTTGCAACAGTGTTGCCAATGAAGCTTGCTTTACATAAATCGGTGGTGCCAAGAAGTAATTTTCCTAATAAAACCTTACTTTGGTTGCTCACTCATAACCTTGGTGTATTCAGATTCATGGTAAGTGAAAATAACTCAGACGAAGAGCCCTTTTCTCGTGACAAATGTGCCATCCTGCTAACAACATGTGTTTGCGACCAACTTTGATTTGGAACTTTGCACTGTTTCTAACTAGTGTGTCCTCACGAAAATGTGGGCCTTATCATTTTTGGCATGAGGGTACACTCTTAATAAAGTTTACACCCTCTGGGTTGTATTTTGTCCCCAAGCAACAATCATCATCTGTCTTGTCCGCATTTCCTTTCTTTAACGCTGCGAGCCAGGTACTTCTTAGTCACGAACGGCTTGCATGTTATCAGCTTGACACAGCATTCTCGACAGAAAAGTAGCGAGCGCCGAGTTTTCAAGAGAGGAAACGCAAGCAAGGCACATAACGATTATTGTTGTGGCCCCAAAGGATGTAAACTTTTTTTAGAGTGTAGTCACGTTGGTTGTCCGCTAACGGTGTGGATGACCTTTCTCTTGGTGTTATAAAGGAAACTAAAGTATACTCATCCGTAATGACTTGAATCAATGTGTTCTTTCTGGCTATGAGAAACTAATGGAAGTGATACTGCTTCATAAGTCTGGTCTTAATAAGCGCATTCTATATAAAATATATCGTAAACAGTGCATTTTATATTTCATTTCATTATGCATTTCATTCCGCTACGACCTCTATATTAAAGGGCCCATATCAACTTATAATTTCTTGCCTCATACTATTTGCGTCTCCTTGTTGCAGAATGCATCAAGTAAATACAGTGCAATCGTCTCGTGCAAAACTTACTTTCTGCCCTTCATTCATTTGCAGCGCGCGTTCTGAACGGAACCGTCTTTGACCGGCGATCGATACTGATGTGTGTTTGTTGCTATTACATATTTTTATTGTTAAATGACAACCTTAGCTCTTCAATCTTTTTTTCAATTCTAGGTTGTGTTGCTACCTCTGTGAATATTTGATGCATGTGTACTTTACAATTTTCGTGCGCGCGCGTGATCATGCTTTTGTTGGATTTCACAGTTTCTCTCTTCTTTAAACCATGCGTTGGTTTTCTTTATAAAAGTGTAAATGTATAAAGGCTACAGTGAACTGTAACGAACCCAAATTATTTACATGCTACCTAAACAAATTGGCTGAATAATGCAAACTCTCAGTGTGAATGCTTAAAGAACAGCGTGAGTGGTTCACTGCAGCTTACAAAACAAACCTCGGTGCCTCTGTTTCTTTTTCTATGAAATCGTTTAAATATCACCAACGAGTTTAGGCTAATGCAAATTTCATGATTAATTACGGGCCTTTAGAACTTTACCAGAAGCTCCTGAGGGCTTTCGCCAATACCTGCATCCAATTTACTCGGTTGTTTGCGGTGTTCATTACCGGCTGTGGTCGCGTGTCTGTACTCTCCATCTCTATCTCTACTTCATTCTTTTCTTTCCACAGCCCCCTTCCCCGCCCCGTTTTCCAGTGTAAGGTAGTAAACCACATGTTTCGTTATGATTAACTTCTCCTTTCTTTCGTATCTTTCTCTCGGTTCATGCAAAGTCTTTTTTTTGGTACGTCACCTCGTCTGCCTGTAATGTGCACCTGAATATCGGTCGCACACACGGCCGACGTACTGTATTGAGAGAATGCGGACGCGGGAAAACATGTATAAGCTCTTATCAGCGTATTTTGCAGAAGTGATGTAACATTAATTTTACTCGCCGATGCTGTGGTCTGCGAATTTCTGACTCCGGACGCACGTTGCCGAAGAGGCCATGGGAACAGCGACAGGAGACAAAACGCATTTAGAGACACAAGGGGAACTGTAAAATGAATTGGCAAGCAAATATTCCAAGCATGGTGCATTTTCATACCGTGAACGTTGACAGAATGGCTTTGAGGCCTCTTACTTAAGAAGTCCGAATAAACACCCTGTAACAGGCGCTGTGTAGTTACTGACGCAGGCTGTGTCACTTGTGTTTTTGTAGGGTGTACTATAAGAGAGTTGTGATTACACTTACAGCTGCCGAATGTCAAGGGGCACGACTGGCGGTCCATCGGAAAGCTCTGAAGCTGCATGGGACATCTGGCCTTAATTGTCAGCCTGCGGGAAGTCGAAAGAAGCGAGTTGGTGTTATTAGTAAGCACCGGAAATGCCCTCAGTGCACAGGCGATCGTTTTATGGGACGGTAACGATTAGGCTAGTTTAATTACCTGCGATCTCATAATGCTCTATGTTCATATAAAGTGGCAAAGGGATCGTTTACTAATTGAGCCAAGAAACTTTCTGGATACTCTCGCGTGGATGAGAATTTTTCTTATAGCAGAGTCATCAAGTTTCATCATCACTCACTCACTCACTCACTCACTCACTCACTCACTCACTCACTCACTCACTCACTCACTCACTCACTCACTCACTCACTCACTCACTCACTCACTCACTCACTCACTCACTCACTCACTCACTCACTCACTCACTCACTCACTCACTCACTCACTCACTCACTCACTCACTCACTCACTCACTCACTCACTCACTCACTCACTCACTCACTCACTCACTCACTCACTCACTCACTCACTCACTCACTCACTCACTCACTCACTCACTCACTCACTCACTCACTCACTCACTCACTCACTCACTCACTCACTCACTCACTCACTCACTCACTCACTCACTCACTCACTCACTCACTCACTCACTCACTCACTCACTCACTCACTCACTCACTCACTCACTCACTCACTCACTCACTCACTCACTCACTCACTCACTCACTCACTCACTCACTCACTCACTCACTCTTACGACCAACAACTTCGATCATTCATGCATTTTCGCTATAGCAGACGTATATCACGTTACCACTTTTTGATTACAATCAAATTAAGAAAAAGACAGCAGCTGCCATAAGTGAAGCCACCCTTTAATAGGACGCGGCACTGCAGTGTAGTCTACCAAGGAGAAGGAGAAGGAGAAATAGACGGAAAGACAGGGAGGTTAGCCAGTTCTCAGACCGGCTGGCTACCCTGTGCTGGGGAAAGGGGGTAAGGGAATAAAATATAATAGAACAGCGATATTACAAAAAAAGGGGAAGAGCAAAATTAAATAAGAAAAAGGAAAGGAGAATACGGCTCTGCTTACAGTCTGTCTCTAAGACCAGTCCTTCCCAAGAAGCGCAACAATGCTCTTAATTAAAGCCTTCTGTGCTGAGGACGGTCTCGGCCAGTGTCCCGGGACCTTCTCCCCCGCCAAAGCGCGTTTGACAAGACCATCTAGCACTGTTTAAAGCTATTTCCTGGGCGCACTGAAGTCGGGACACTCACAGAGAAGGTGGTCGATTGTTTGTTCTCAACCCGCCGTGGTTGCTCAGTGGCTATGGTGTTAGGCTGCTGAGCACGAGGTCGCGGGATCGAATCCCGGCCACGGCGGCCGCATTTCGATGGGGGCGAAATGCGAAAACACCCGTGTACTTAGATTTAGGTGCACGTTAAAGAACCCCAGGTGGTCGACATTTCCGGAGTCCCCCACTACGGCGTGCCTCATAATCAGAAAGTGGTTTTGGCACGTAAAACCCCATAATTTAATTTTTGTTTGTTTGTTCGCACTTACAGTTATCGCATGTAGGGCTGCTGGCCATTCCTATCCGAAATGACTACGCAGCTGTGAAGGCCACGCCAAGCCACAAGTGGCAAAGAAGCGTCTCCTCAGCTTTAGGTAGTCCTGACGGAAGGCGGAGCCGATCCAAGTTGTGTAGACGAGCGTTGGTGAATTCCGTCGAGTTCCACTGTACGAGTGTAAGTTCACGTACAAGCGAACAAGGCCCTCTAGGTGCGTCTGTTCTCGATAACGGTATAGCTACACAGTGGGCATCATCATGAGCAGATCGGGCGGCCTCATCTGCACGGTCGTTTCCGTAGATACCGCAATGGCCCGGCATCCACATAAGCTATGTTGTGTTTCTCTATTGCGTGGTGGTGAAGAAGTCTTATGCCAGTGACTAATCGCTCATTCGGTCCATGATGAAATGGCGACATAATTCACTGGAAAGCGGCCTTGGAGTCGGAGAAGATTGACCATGCTTGTGACGGTTCTTCAATTTCGAACTCTAGAGCAGCACGGAGAGCGGCGAGTTCTGCAGCTGTCGACGATGTAAAATGTGATGTCTTCAACTTTATGGTGACGGACTTCACGGGAATAACCACTGCTCCTGCTGAGCTTGCAGAAGAAACTGAACCATCCGTGTAAATGTAAAGGCGCCCGCTGTGTTTCTCACGCAGGAGCCGTAGTGTGGCTTGTTGTAGAGCTAAAAATGACTACTGTGTTTTCTTTTGGATTCCAGGAATGGTTAGGAGGGCTTCGATGGGATCTAGGCACCACAACGGTAAAGGTGGTCTTGCTGCAGGCGTGAAGTTCGAGGAAAGCACTGCACGATCCGAACCAATAATATCGCTGAATCTAGAGTGTAGCCTATAGAAGCAGGAAGTGAGGCGATGTGGTGTGATGGGAATCCGACCGAAATGCCTGATGTGCATTCTTAAGGCATCGTCGCGAATATATGTTGTGATTGGGTCATCACGCGCGATGACCACAGTGGCTGCTGAAGATGCACATCTCGGAAGGCGAAAGCATCTTCTCGGTGCTTGAGCTTGAACCGACTGGAGGGGCGTGTACGCTTGTTCTTCGGTTCCTGCCCAGCACAGGTAAGCTGTAGCGCATGAACCCGAGGAAAAGTACAGTTTAAAGTTGAAGCATCGCTCGTACAGATGCACCCCACGATTTTCCCGCAAGGAATCTCAGCCCTTGGGTGATCATGGTGAGCTTCTTTCTGATGTAGGCAATATGAGGGCTCCACAGGTCGCCATGTAACTATTAGCTAATATAACTATTAGCCTGTCCATTGATTTTAATGATGTATGGGCCCATCGCCTCGCACGTGAAGGCAACCAGGAAGCACTTCTCAGATGACAGCTCTAGTTTCCGCTCTTGAAGGCGGTTTGACCTCAGCGTAGCCGCTCTCTGAGGCCTGACACGTACGTGTACACGCGTCACCCATGATGCCCTGATGCAGATGCCGTCTGCGTATATTGATAGATGCACGAACCGTGGAACTACATTAACAAGGCCAATGAGCGCAGTTAGAGAGTGGGGCTCAGGACTCCACCTTGAGGCACACCGCGATGGTACGTCGTTGTACCATCTTTTGTCTGTACAAAGAAGGTTCTGCCCTTCAAGTAACTGTATATCCATTGGTAGACACGCCCCCCCCCCCCCCCCCCAATCCAATGCTCCCCAAGGCGTCCAGAATAGCTTCATGCAATAAATTGTCGTATGCGACTTTTACGTCCCAGAACATCGCCCCAGATAATCTCTTTAGGCTTTTTTGTTGCTGTACATACGAGACAAGGTCAATCCCATTATCTATAGAGAACCGTCCACGCCGAAAGCCGGTCTTAGCATCAGGGTATGCCTCGTTATGCTCCAGGTATCACTCTAGGCGAGTCAGTACCATCCTCTCCATCACCTTGCCAAAACAGCTGGCTAATGCGATGGGGCGATAGGAAGGAAGATCCAGAGGAGATTTGCCTGATTTGAAAAGAGGAACGAGGCGGCAGGACTTACACGAAGAAGAAACCAATCTGTTGCACCACAAGCCATTGTATACGGTTAGAAGAACACGCCGAGCTGTTTGACCGAGGTTACACAGGGCCATGTAGGCGGCACCATCAGGTTCAGGTGGTGAGGAACGCCTGTATGCTGCCAAAGCTGCTTGAAGCTCCTCTACAGAGGGCAGATTGTCCATGGGGAATGTCATGACATCGGTGCGTTTCCTAGATTACTCGCAGTGAACGCGGACCCCTTACTGGCAACCCTCGCGCAGAAGTCTTCTGCTACTTCAATTTCGCGACCACCTTGGTGGAGAGCAACGCACTTGAAGGGACGATGTCGCTGTGACAATGTTCGTAAGCCGCGGACAATTCTCCATATTTGAGATAGAGGCTTGTGTGGATCGAGCGACTCGCATAAAGATTTCCATCTTAGAGATTGGAGTACGTTGATTCGGCGCTGAATCTTATTCTGCAGCCGTCTCACCTCCCTCAAATCGTAGATGGGTTTCCTGCGCCTATACCATCGTTCGGCACGACGACGCATTGCTCGGAGCTGCTCCAATTCCGCTTCATATTCGCAAAACTGTGATAGAGGTGTAAAATTTGAGGCAGCGTTTTGAGTAGCAGCTTTGATTATGCCTTCTAGGTTTTCAAGAGAACCGTCTACATTTTCCTGACACCGCTTCTCTGTAAGTGACCTGTACTTTGACCAGTCGATGCGTGAAGAAACGGTGATGTGCAACCTGCCTAGGCCCTTGATCTTTATATAGGTGGGAATATGGTCACTTCCATGGGTTTCACTGTCCGCAAACCACTGTACCTTGTTACTTAGGCTGCGTAACACAAACGTAAGGTCGAGACAGCTGTTATATGTGAGTCCCCGTAAAAATGTATCCCTGCCGTCGTTTACACAATGCAGTTGATGATCTGACGCAAATGAGAAAACTTCCCCGACGATCCATCTTCTGACTTTTCCATAGAGGGTGAAATCGCCGGTGATAATCTACGGCCAGGGTGTCGCTGATATTGAAGCGCTGAATCTCGCCGTGTCAAAACGGCTTGAAAGTGAAATATGCATACCTAATAGCGTGAAAGTGAGATTATTGCGTTTTACTGTCAGACACACGCGTTCGTTGTTATTATCAGGTGTTACTGGATCCTCCATATAGGTAAGCTCGCACCTGATATAAACGACGACGTTACTATGGTCGTTGTAGGTAGCCGACTTGAAAGCTTCGTAGCTAGATAATCGCGTGGCGCTGTGAAGGCATGGTTCGCAAATTACGATAATCGGAAACTGATTCTTAAATACAAATGACCAACTATCCAAAATACGAGATTTAAGGCCTCGGGCATTCTACTGGAAAATCGAAGATTCTTTGACTTCTTTACGGAAGGGCTGCAGAGGCGGAGCCATGGTGCTCCTCCAGACATGACAGCACCGGATTTAGAGCATCCAATATTTGAAGTGTACTATCGGCAGCCGGAGTGCGAATGCTAGTTAGGAGCACTCGAAAGGTGTTCATGAGGGCTTTTATCGTGGCTATGACCTGCTTATCTTGATTGTTGCCACAGACTCGTTCCGAAGTGCCCTTGGACGAGTGATGGTGCGGCTCTGCTGGCCGGGTTATTGACGGCAGTGCTGGCCACACGTGAGCTGGACCACCGATACTTGTGTCCTTCTCAGGATGCGTTTTGCTGGCATTGCTGGGCAGTTGTGCTGGTGGTGGGTAGACCGTCCGCGGGAGAGGCGCATCCCTAGCTTCGGCAACAGGTTTCCTAGAAGGTCTCCGGCGACGACAGCACCGACGTCGTACCTTGGCAGCAGCCTCTCTGTGAGTGGAACCATCGCCGGCCATTTGCTTCAACAATTGCATCTCCTTCTTCATGTTTGGGTAATCCTTTGAAGACGCATCGTGAGGGATCATGACAACTGCGGCACTTGAGATGTTCTTCATGGCAGGCGTCTGTACTGTGTGACTCTAGGCATCGCGAGCACACGGCAGAATTTTTACAAATAGCACTGACGTATGCCATCTTACAGCAGTTCCGGCACTGAAGTAGTCTTGGCACAAACGGCCGCACTGCATGTCGAAAATGACCAACTTTGGCTTGTGATGGAAGGATGTCTCCTTTGAAAACAAGTTTTACACATCGTGAATTGCCAAGACGACAGGCTTGCAATATGAGAACACCTTGCGCCAGCAGCTTGGTGAGAATCGGAAAGTGACTTTCCCTGACGGAAATGTCGACGTCGTAAACAACACCTGCTAGAGTTCTTGCCATCTGATATTTAAGAGCGTACATTGATGTCCCACGACACATTGACTTTGTTCAATACATCCAGCGCAATGCGTTGCATAACGTCGATAGCGACAACATTCTTGCGACCGTTGATCCTCACGTGTGTGATTTGTCCCAGGCCGAGGGCCTCTAGAGATACAGACGTGGCTTGACGATTAAGCCGGTTGATACTAGCAGCAGCATCCACCGGTACAAACAAAATAGTGTGAACCGGTGGCTCTCGTGTAATCATGGTATCCTTACTTACTGAAAGAGAACACTTATGTAGTCTTCTCTTAGCTTTGCGCCTTGTCACGAGCACAAAGTCACCTTCATACGAGCTTTCGTCCCTGACCGAAGAGTTTATACGCGTGTTCTCACTCTCGGCGTCACTCGGGTGGCTGGAGCGCTTTCTTTGAGCGGCTGCAGTCGACGTAGAAGGTATGGACGGAGGACCCGGTGATTCCACGTCCATTCCCGCAGTAACAGGAACGTCGTTGTCCTCAAACACCAACCAAAAACTGAAACCAGCGTTCTACAGAGGAATCCCTTCCGTAGCCGACGAAAATTGCCAATAGAGACGTATTAGTTACATATCTGCCAGAAATCTCATTTCTTATGGTTATCTTCCTGTTTGTTTACAACGAGAAGGGAGTCATAGGCGGGAAAAAATTAAAATACACAGAGAGAAATTCAGAACACGGACGTTCACTTATTTGGGAGCTCTTACAAGAAACGAAAAAGGAGAAGATAGGGTACCTGGATCGGTATCTTTACTTCACAAGGTAATGAGGACGTATCGATCGATCTTACTTTTGTAACACAGACAAGTATGCATCTAGAATCTAGATCGGTAGAATTAGCACCTTCATGATACTGAAGCGAATATGATAAATCGCGCACCGTGCGCTGTTTAATGACGCACTGTTTGCCTACATGGCTCTCTTCCGAGGGGAGAGGCGCTAATTAATTCTTTTAGCTATTGCGCAGATCACTCGCTTAGAAAGAAATTCAATCGCGATGTTTTGCAGGCTCCTATTTATTGAGCAGGAGCGCCGCTTCGAAGTATTAATCTTGAGTTAAATAAACGATATTAAAAAATAACAGATAGCAGTAGAGAGATTCCATACATAACGGTGTGGCACGCATAAGTTCTATTTGTTCATCGAAAGAAGGAAGAGGAGGAGGAAATAAAGAGAGAAGGCAGGGATGCTAACCAGAAATGCGTCTGGTTGGCTAATGCACTCTGGGAGACGGGAAAGAGGGAACGGAAAAATAAGACAGAGAGAGTTAGGGGAGGGGGAGGAAAGCCACGGCGAGCTCGCGCACGCACGTAGAGCGCCTGAGCGAGTCAAGGACGTTCACACGGGCCAGTCGCCCTCAAGAAAGACAAAATTGCCTCATAGCTTTCTGGGCCGACGAGCGATAGGGACGGTCTTCAAGTAGCCCCTGCACACACAGCAACCGATCGTCCAGTCGTCGCAATGCGATAGATAATGCTTGTCTTCCCGATTGAATTCGATGACAATGGCACAATAAATGTTCTGTGTTCTCTTCCACGCCGCAGACGTCGCACGCAGCCCTGTCATTCTAATCAAAGTAGTGATTAGAATGATTAGTGAATGATTAGTGAAAGCCACTCCCAACCACAGCCTGTATAGAAGCGATGCCTCACGTCGGTGAAGCCCGGTTGGAGGTCGGAGTTGTAGCGAAGGGTTCAGTTCGTACAACCTGGTGCGCCTTATATTTGGGGTGTTCCACTCTGTTAAAAAGAACTTGCGTGCCAGGTGACGAAGCTGTCTTGCAGCGTCTGTCCTGGAAAGCGGAACGGGAGCGCTGTGTTATTCTTGATGTGACCTTCAGGCAACTTTGTCTGCTTGATCATTTCCATTGATCCTGCTATGGCCAGGTAGCCATTGAAAAATAATTTCGTGACCTTTCTGTTTGACGTCGGGAAAAATTTTGGTTATTTCATATGTTAGCTGTTCGTGAGCTCCACGTCTGAGAATTGACTGCATGCTGTGTAAATCCGGTCACGAGTCGGAAAACACGGCCCATGTGAAGCCTCTGTGTGAATAAATTGAAGCATACTGCGCAGAGCCGTGAGTTCTGCAGCCGTGGACGTCGAGACATGTGACGTCTTGAATCGCAGTGTTACTTCTCTCGTCAGTATAAACACAGCACCCGCAGAACTGGTTGATGTGGTCGATTCGTCAGTATAGATGTGTACGTGGCTACCGTATTTCTCGTACAACAGGAGTAAGCTCAATTGTTTTAGTGCAAGTGGTGGCAGATCTGACTTTTTCTGAAGTCCTGGAATTCTCGGCACAAACACCATGGAGGAGACACCGACCTTGCCACAGGTGTGTATCCCGATGTAAGCGAGAGACGATATGCACTGACAGTTGCGCTAAATCACGTGCAGGGTCTTTCCAAGGTGAGTGCAGCAAGGTGGTGGGAAGGCGTTCGGGCAATGTGCCTGACATGTGTAAGCATTGTCTCGACGGCGATGTGCGTCATGGTTGAATAATCTTGAGCAATGGCAATAGTTTCAGGCGTTGACGCACTGCGTGGTAATCCAATGCATATCCGCAGAGCTTGGGCTTGAATGCTCTGAACTGTACGCAAAGTGGTCTTACAGGTTTTGAATACTACAGGTAGGCTGTACCAGAGGAGCCCAACAAACAACACCCTGTGCAGCTGTAACATGAATTGTGTGGACACCCCCGGGTTCTTTCCTGTAAAGAACCTAAATAGATGACATACAGCAATCAGTCGCTTTTTCACGTTCACGTGAGGAGTCCAGGACAAGTCTCTGTCAATCACAACACCCAAGAACCTGTGACTTCTTGTGGACGATATCGCTAGTCCATGGATTGATTGTTCATCAAAAGAACAGTAGCAGGAAAGGATGTGTTATATGGTGTCGCCGCAATAGCAATAGTAGCACATAAAGATAAATTGCTGGCTTTAACCTGCCGAATCTGCACTGTGAGGGACACCGTAGTTGAGGGCACCGGATTAATTTTGTCCACATGGTGTTCTTTAACGTGTCCACAATGCACGGTGCATGAGCGTTTCATTTCGATCTCATCAAAATGCGATTGATGCTGCTGGGAATCGAACCCACGACCTCGTGCTCAGCCGCGCAACTCTATAGCCCCTGAGCAACCACGTTTTTTGTTATTTTTTATTCCATGGTATTTATTACAATGAATAAAATGAGGCATGTACTGGAACTGTTTCCAATATTATGAACACCAGATGGTCGTAACTAATGACAGGACGATAAGAAGTACATACGAAGAAAATCAACGTCATACAAAGCCTTCATTATATTAAAAAAAACTAGAAAGGAGTACAGCGTCATGACGTACCGTTTGATTTGTATTTACTGACAGGCCCGCAAACCCTATGGAAAACTCGCAAGCAACATCGAAATGCAGAAAGAATAGTTACCTAGGATAAATTTTAGTCAGTTCATTATGCGCCTGTATGACAATTACGATCATAATGACTATCAACCGGATTGGCATATACTTCTGATTACGTGTTTAGCTTCTACGGCGCCACCACAGCGCGTAGTAGCGGTTGCACCAAACACTGTTCGCTACGAAAATATGAGGCATTTGTGAACACGACTCAAAGTCGCAAGCGGCACAGTAAAGTCGCGTCGCAACGACGTGACACAGCGTTTAGAGAAGCCAAGGTTATAATTTAGAAGGCAACAACAGAAGCCGAAACTAACTTATTGGTATACTGGACTCGACCTACATTTGCACAGGAAGCCAGCAGAGCTTGTGTATTAGTTCAGTTACATGACTAGTGTTGCTAGGGCATGCGAAGGTCATTGCAAGGAAGCTGCTTAGCCCAAGTAATTGACATTGGGCTGCTGAGACTGTGCACTATTTGAAGACAACTGGGCTCTGCGACTACGTTTGAGTGTAAAACTGGGTAAGGATGTTAAGTGCCCGGGCGTATCACATTTATTCATTCTCATCGATTCCTCTTCCCGACCCCCAGTGTAGAGCAGAGTAAACGCGGCGCAACCTGGTCAATCTCCCCTCCCGGCCGTTCCCTTTCTCTCTTTCGGCACTGCGATGGAATCAACCTATGGCCTTTCAGATAAAGCGCCGTATGAGCTATGCAGTTTTTCTCTTATGGAAGCAGCGAGGTAACTGTGAAGGCATAAGGGCCCAGCCTAAAATGAATAAAGCCTTGGAACCAGGCATTAAGACGTGCACGGGCGTCACACAATAGAAGGCCTTATCTTTCTTATGGGATTAGCTCAAGCCTAAATAAAGGACAATGCTTTCACTACCCTTTGTGTCTCAGTTTTTCTTTTCAGCACTAGAAAGTGCCTCGTAAGAAGTAACTCTTGAAAAGACGTGTTCTTGAATAGCTCAAGATTGGGGTAACCTGCGAGCTCCGAAGAGCATATGTGCGAATATATATTGACGGTAGCGTTCGTGATTTGAAGTATTTATTTATTCTTTTTTTTGGCCTGGGCTGCCATTATCAACACACACACACCCGTGTTTAAACTAAGCGTGAAGTCATTTGTTTCGACCAGGGTTTTCATTCCTTGACTACTTAACGTTATCTTTATACGGGCCCGCGTTAGCTAACTCGTTTTTTATGAAAACTAGACTTTTGCGTTTCTTTAAAGGTGGGATAACGCTAAAAAAACCTTGCGCATTGTGTAGCATTTTGTGCAAACAACACGAGAACACATCGAGCTTGCGCGGAACAAGGAGTTCATAGAGTACAGCAGGAGCTTAACAGTTTTTCTAATTATTCCAAGAATGATGCTCACTTAATTAACAGGTGCTATTGATCATGTCAAAGGTCGCAGTGTGTATAAAAGGATCGGCTGCACTGAAATTTTGATAAATATACAAAATGAGCAAATTTTATATTCTGTGAAGAAATTTATTGCAGGTGCGCGCATCACGCTGTCGATTGTTGGTATTATTGATACACAGAAATTCAAGTGTTGCAGGGAACTATTTCAAACTCAACGTTACTGAATGACTCAAACGTGCAGTGTAAGTGCTTCAGTACTTACACAAAATGCACACAAATCGGTGCAGAACAGCGCCTAAACAGCGGACGACAAACACTGCGCACGACAAAGAAACAGCGCACTACCAGCAAAGTGAATGAAGCGCGTCCCACTATACGCAACGTTTTAGGAGACTGCATCACCATGCGTAGTAGTGCGAATCTGTCTGTTTGAATAATATAAAAGAAGCTAACTTTGACGTAAATATTATGTTTCACAAGTACCGATCTCGGAAGCCAATTGTTATGACGTTCTGAGTCTTACACAGAATCGCTAGTGGATTTCCTGTTCGGTCGCGGAGGGAAGGTTTCAATGGAAACGAAACTCAATAAGTATGAACTCATAAATGACTTCATCACGCCTGAATTATGCGAAATCATTCAAAGGAGATTCCATGTAGCCCAGCTTTAGTGTTGAAGTAAAGTAATAATAGATTTGCAAGGATCTTGCAGTATTATGAAAACTAGTACTAGTATTATGAAAAATATTTTACTATACAAGTCACAACTTTCCGTGCACTCTCAAGCAACTAAATTGCTAGTAACCTCGCGAGTCACATGAAAATGAGCGCAACGCTGCTTACGCTTCATCTTGGGCCTCGCTGCTGCTATTCTGTGCTAACTCTGGCGACGTTGCAGTGCCGGCCACGCGAATTGTTATCTGTATACGGCGCCTGCCGCTGCGCAGTGCCGAACAATGTGTGCATTTGTCAGCACGGTACCTGTTGGCTGTTAACCAACAGCGCCCTCCTGTGTCAAGGCGCCTATGTACGCGCGTGAGTGAGTTTGCCGCCACCTCCAGTTGTTGTGCGTACGATGCGAGACACGAGCTGAATTGCGGAGTGGGGCCCTCCATTTCATTCCCACTGAATTCCGAAGAGCGGAAATCTTCGTTATTGCCCCTTCCACGAACTCGTCGGAATGGTGAAACTTGCACCCTTTCCCGACTCCTAAAGTGGCCGAGCTGAGGCAGTCCACTCCTCCGATTCCAGCGAATAAAACGCTTTCCTTATGATTGCCTTACTTGCGTTTGCGCACCTAGCAACAAAATTGTATTTTTTTTGAAGTCTTAACGACGTCACAAATGATGTTACTACTTCGAAAAGTGAAAGACACCAATTTCTTAAAGGAGGAGCTTTGTTTCTTGTTTCAAATTTACTCGCATATTTTAACCGGTTTGATTTGTATTTCAGTGAATCCCCGTAACCGTCTGTTATTGCGCTTACTGGTTGCTAGGCAGTGTGTGAAAAACATGGCGCAGGTTCCAAATCACCGCGGACTCGTGCAGGGTGCAACCGTTTGCGACATCATTTTTGGCCTCCATCCTTGCATTGTAAATCAAGCATTCATTTGCTAAATCGAATAATTTGTGGCAACTAGAAACTGCTATCTTTAAATGCGCTTAAACCTTAGAACACAAAATGGTTTCGTGGTCTTCAGATGTGTAAATTCAAAACTATAACGGTTTTGTGGTCTCGCCTAAAATGAACATTTAGCGCTCAAGCACTATGGGTAACCAATGTTGCCTAAAGGGCGCTCGTGAAAAACGGCCCTCAGCGCCGTATAAGTGGGAAAGTGCCAGCACCTTTAGGTCTCCAAAACGTACGCGGTGCCGCAGGGGCACGTTGTTATTGCGTACGTTTTACGAAACTGTAACCTTGGCGAGGCTGGCCTATTTCTATTTTTCGTTTCTCTCACCGTGAATGGTGAAAGTAGTGATTAAGCTATGATAATTGAGGAGGAATTGTGAAAAACGCTCTGGAGGTGTCTTGAGCAGAAAACCGCACGAGAGCCACGCACGAGGAGCTGCAAGCGTATACCGCCGATCGTCTTGCGGTACGGTTTCAAAAGGTCCGAGTGAATGTAAGAGATCCTGGACGCAAGATAACTCGAAAAGGGCGAGGATTGCATACAGTAAATTGCCTATTTAGGTTGAGAAAACGATGCCTAGCAACGGCGGTTCAGGGTTTCAGCGAACTACAATTTACGAGTATAAAGAAGCTATAAACACCGTCGGAACTGAGATAAGCAATCGCTTGTTCCATTCCTGCATAACCCAGACACAAATAGTGACAGTTCCTTCGTAAGCAGAGTGACGTTGATGTCGTTGGAGCCCCTTATGGTGTCCATGGCCGGAATCGAAGGCGCGTCCCCGTTAGCAACACAGCAACTTGCCGTTTGCAGTTCGCAGCAAACGGTGAGATCTGCCTATCACGCTGAGGATCTCCCTGCGAGATCTCCATGCGGCACAGTGACGTGGCCATTCAGCGATAGAGGAGCTGCCGCGGCTACGCTCTGGCGTCTCCGGCAGCTTCACCGCCGCTGATCGCCCGCCACTGATATCGTTGCCATAGAGAAAGATGTGTCGTTGCTATAGGGCATTCACAGTTTACTTCGAATCTTTAGCTGACGGTTCTTTAGAACGACCGACACTCCCAAGCAGCAATTTTTCGTTACGGTTGTTGCCGCTTTACCCTCTCCTCACAGTAATTTCACGCGGAGAAAAAAAAAAAAAAACACGCTGATAATTTGCGGCGCCGCCAGCTGCGATGCGTGCACGGCCGAGCCTGTTCGCTGTGCGCCGTGGGTAGCCATGCACTGCAGCTGAACTTGTATCGGAAATCTCGGTGGTGCTAAGCGTTTCACCGTAGGCACGGTTTTTTACTAAAACAAACGCTTCCATTCACTCTAGCGGACATAATTTTGCCTAGAACAGAAGTTGCGCAACCAGTGGCCGTGTCGGCGGTCGCGGCGACGCGCCGGTGCAGCGTCCGTACGCTATTTCTGCAGTAAACGCGAAGTGTTCACCGTTTATGCTCGCCGTGAGATTGCATCATTAGCATTGACATTTTCTTCCTCTTCAGTTTGTCACCAGGCTCCGTCAAAGGCCCCCCGCGCCGCTGGAAACCTAGTGGGAATTTATAAGCCGGCTGGTACTAATATTAGTCTTAGCGCCCGCGAAAAAAAAAGAAAAATAAAGCTGGCTGTATATCGCTTGTAGTAAAAAACATGCATATATTTTTGTACCATATAAGCATTGCTATTTTCGCTTTCAATAAAATAAAATGCGCACGGATATTTGACGGGACAACTTGAAGAAATAGTTGGACGGCGTGCGGTCGCGCCTGCCTGAATCCAACATCGCCGTCGGTCATGCTCGTAGTCGTCACGAAACAGTAATAGCATGACAGTTGTGGAAATGAACCACGCACGAATAACGACGGGCTCCAATCCGTTATTTTTGTTTTCTTTGGCGCGGCTTTTGCTTGTACCCCACTTTGCATTTTCTTCTGTCTGTATGACTAAACAATGCGCACGATGTCCGCAAGGGGCGGTGTGTAAGCTCGAAACTACAGCGCTGGTAATACACGTGCCCATCCCATTCCTACTTCATTTAAAAATCGCGGCCTCTCTTTCTATCACCATTCAATTCCCACTCCCATTCCATTCCGGGTGTTTGAAAATGTGGAATTATTCCGGAATCGTTCTAACTCCTCAGCAACGCTGGTCACGAGTACCATTAGCTGCCCTGCACTTACCGCCATTCTTTGCCTTCTCCCGCGCTCAACCCATTCTGTTTGCGCAAAGCGTTCAGTATCGTCAAAGGAAGTTGTACTGCATCTAAAGCGCCTGGAGCACACTTAGGACTCAATTAAAAGAATCGAGATTTCATGAATATGACATCCTTCCCCCTTCTTTACTTTCATCTCCCATCGTCCTTTCATGTCCCTTACCACAGCCCTTGGTGGCTGACTGCTTGCACCAACTTAAGGAGCAACACACACACACACACACACACATGCGCACAGGTATATATGGCAGCGCGCTCTTGTTGTTGTTCTTGTTTGTTTAATGATTGCCACCGCAGTAGCCTAAGTCACTAAAAGGCCGGCTATCACAGAAACGAGCAAAAAATAAACTTCAGCAAATAAGAAATGAGAAAAGAGGAAAACTAATAAAGCAACAAACGCAGGAAGAAAAAAAGTCTGGCGCACATGTATACCAATCTGAGTAACTTATACTTTGAAGATGCATAATGGAGTGCTCACACCTTTCGAGACGCCCAGGCGCAGTATACCCACAAAATTCTTGGAGATTTGTTAGCTGACCTAGCTGGATCTAGATCGCCTGGCTGACTTCCAACATAGGGCCGGTGAAACCTGACGTGAGAAGCAATAAATGACGAAATACTGCCTAAGATAAACCGCTCAATCTGTTCGAGTGCGACATAGGCAAGCTAGATTTTATTCTATAACTCGTAGTAACTATGTTTCAAAGCAAATTCGGGGTTATGATGCAGGTGGCGTTGCTGGCAGGTCTATAATTGACATTTGATATCGACCGCGTCCGTCGCCAACCGCCGCCGTCGCACAAAAGGCGCTGCCGATGTTCCCCTAACAGCCTTGCTGTAAAAACAAACAAATAAATGAAAATAAAACTACCGAAGGAATAAAGCGTCACGTATATCAAACATAACCTGGTACTCAAAACACAGTCAGCACAACGTATCTAAAGCCTATCAAGTACAGAGAGAGAGAGAGAGAGAAGGGAAGACGGAAAGGCAGGGAGGTTAACCAGACTGAGTCCAGTTTGCTACCCTACACGTGGGGAGGGAATGGGGAGTGAAAGAGGGAGAGAGAGAACTTAGGTGTAGGATGTCTACAGTCGGGCACTCAAGTCTGTTGCCCTCAGGTAGCGAAAAAGCGCTCGAACTGCTTTCTGGGCCAATGAACTGTGAGGCCAGGCTCCCAAGATCTTCGCTTCCGTAAATGGCCTGTCATCCAGTCTATTTAAGGCACACTGGAGAGTCTCGCGTTGATTATCGAAGCGAGAACAGTGGCACAGAAGGTGACCGATGGTCTCTTCACACTTGCACTTAGCGCACATTGGTGAATCCGCCATTCCAATACGATAGCTGTAGGAGTTGGTGAATGCTACTCCTACCTACAGCCGACACAGCAGTGTTGCGTCACGTCGTAGAAGGTTCGCTGGTAATGTAAGTTTCAGTGATGGGTCGAGGCTGTGTAAACGACACTTAGAGTTCTGTGGTGTATGCCAGCAACCTAACGTGATTTATACAGAGTCGATGCTGCAAGAGAGCTTCGCAATCTCGCTATCAAGTACAAATATCAACGGAGATTACCAGCATATCTGCACAGCGTGAATACCAGGTTGTACGTTCTCTGTAAGATATGGCCATATCCCTGCATGGTGCCTTCTAACTACTGGAAAGCCCATCGAAGGAAACTTGGTGAAAACTAGGAACCAGAACTTGCCTGTAGGTTCATCTATTCGACAGGCTGCTAATCAAAGCCGTTTACTCGATAAATACTGTCATGCGCAATCTGTAGAATTCAGCGAGTTACAAAACTTACTATATGTATTTGTTGAAAGTTGCTTCCTCCTACAGGTATTTTTTACAAGGACGTGGTCGTGACTTCGTGATGATAACTTCTGCGCTGAAAATAATCAATCTTCTAGCATGTGGCCAGCAGCGTAACGTTCAAAGCAAACGTGAGGAGAGAAGTAAGAAAAAAAAAACCACCAAGTAGCTTCATTCCGTGCGTCTCTTCGAGAGTAAATCATGGCCAGACAGTTCCATCTTTTCGACCGACTGATCCATCGAAATTCGCGCAGCAAGCGTGACTGGAATGCCGACTCAACAGCTACCTTTTTCTCCGGCCGACATCTTAGAGAAAGTAAGAGCGAAAAAAAAAAAAAAAAAACGAAGCCGAGAGTCGGTCTGGCGTCACGAAGTTCTCTCGACACTGAAAATAGTTTTCCTTTGTGCTCCGGATCCAAGCAGGCGTAAAAATGCCATTCGAACGTCAGAAGGTAAAGATGCCAGAGAGAGAGAGAGAGAGCGCGAGAGAGAGAGAGGAAGAAATAGAGAAAAGAAAAGTTCTGGGACCTAAGATAGGAACCACGCTCAGGTCTATACCATGGCGACTTTTGTAACGTCAGCCGTACGAAAGAAACACAAGTGCTAGCTGTTTCTCGGGGGCCATCGTTGTCAACTCCATAATATTATACGCGGAGTATCGAATTCTTTGTTTTTCATATACGCACTGCTCAAAACACACGTTATGACCTGACGGTTGAAAAAGACATGACGCAACTAACTGCATTTTGACACGAGGAGACGGAAATAAAATTGCGCTTTACTTTGGTAGCATTCTTTCACCGTTGACTTCAGTGAAAAAATAAAAATAAATACCTAGAATAAGTAAAAGAAATGTAACTACAGGTATCAGTGTTTAGTATCTCAGAAAGGAAGATGACCGAGAGGAGCTAGAGTACGCCGCGGAAGAACCACTGTGATAAATTGTACGATGTCGAAAGAACTTTGATACTAGGGCTAAGTGATACCTCAAAATTAATTGTCCATTTCACCGCAAACTCGAATGTAATGGTGGTCATTTTTCATCCTAGTGTGTCTGAACTGCTTTCTTTTTCTGTAAATATATAGGAGCGCTACTTTTAACACGGAGGAATGCCAAGGACAAGACGAGCGCTGAATATGTGCCAGCAAGCCCAGCTACAAGTACTAGTTTTTTCAATTTACTTTTCTCCTTTAGACTTGAAATCAATCCTAACAGCATTCACGGTTGCATGCGAATCTCGCTGTATGGCGTCCTTGACTCAAGCACTCGTGACTCGACGGTTCGCAGCCATAGTCGAGACTGAGCGGGAGTTCTCTCGCAGTGCTGACGCTACGGCAGAACGAATTCTGCATTAAATATTGCCAGGATGGTGACGGTAGCAGCCAAACACGCACTCATCGCGCCATTCAAGCAGCACTGTAGATCATTATTTAACCAGCCACGCCCCTTTCTAATAAAGAATTTACGCAAGGAAATGAGCAGGACGAGCACAAGCACTCTCACTTTCAGCCGTACGCACGCAAACATAAACAGATGTACGGCCCACGGGTCCTGGTCGCGTACACAAATAGACTGGCTTACCTCATGGAGTAGAGCACATCACCGTTGCGATATATGCGCAGCAGTTTGTTTGGCTGCGTGATGGTGTGCAGGTACGATCCCTTGCCATTGTGGAAGTAAGTGTCCGGCTTCCAGATGCGCTCCAGCATCTTGATGTGCAGGCTGATGGGGTTGATGGTGCCGTTGAACTTGAGCCTCTGGTCAGTCCAACGCTGCCGGAAGTAACAGTCCATCGAGTACTCCTGCTCCGAGCATGGAATAATAGGGCGAAGTGCGAGCGTCAGTGAAGGCTTCCTTCGCTGCTCACTTCCGTTTTATTCTGTGTTTAGAAACGAGGTGATTGGAATTAAACGCGAACGAGCCAGCAGAATATTGAATGCGGCCCCAGACAAGGACGAATTATTCTTTGACTGCACGAAGCTTTTGTTGCGAGGACCCACTTTAGGGATAGCCTAAAGGAGTTACAGTAAGTACTGATCATGAATTCGCGTGTTTTGTGGCCGTGAGGACACCCACGGAAAAAATAAAGAGCACAGCTGTTCGGCAAGTAGGAATCAAATTACCGCGCATTTCGAGCAAGAGGTGTAGCGCAGCCTACTAGCTACGCACCTTTAACGAACTGAAGCTTCACCGTTCTTGCTCACATAGATTACAGAAGTTCTCTGGGAAACCCGTCGCATTAGAGAAATCGCTAGAATGTTCAAGCTGTTGCAGGCGAGAAACGTTTTTAGAGCTGATTGCGCGTAACATTCACTACTTTCCAGATAGGTTGGGTGTATCGCCGTGCGAGTCCAAGTTTATTGCTAAGCTGAAGTCTGTAAGAAACATCGAGCTGATAAACTCTCTAAATTCATAGCGAGCAAACAAACGCTGCTGCGAAGAGAAAGGCAAAGGGCGGGACGCTGCGGTCTACCAAAACAAACGCCCCAGTGTGTGTGTTTCTCAAGATACGACGCCAAAGACAGCGTAATCCTCGTGAGAGCCAAATGTGCACGCGCGATACAAGTGGGCGTAGAACAGCTGACGTAAAAGGCGATTGTTATAAGTAACAGAAGAAAAAGAAGAAGTAAGAGAAAGCTTACTCAGTGGCACGCATCCCCTCTTGTGAAATCTTTAAATCTCTTTTGTGTTTATTAGGCAGTATTACAGAAGCGAACTTACCATGTCGAGCTCCGAGATGGGCCCCATGCTTCGAATGAGCATGTTGGCTGTGACACTGGTTGGCCTCACTAGAATGAGAAGAAAGGGCTCCTAAGTAACAGGCAGTCCCAATGAGAAGCAATGCTTCTACGTTTGAGGGCGTAAAGACGTGGGAGACAGACGTTCAAATTCTGGACACATTTCCTTCTTCACCATATTGATTTTAGGCCTGTAATTATGAACCGCAAGCGGGTGCAATGAATCGGTGATAATTGATTGTTAACTATGGATAATTAATGTTAGCGACACAATCATGGCTTCTGAAACGGTATTACTGCATTGCAAAGGACATTACATAGAAAGTCCCACAAATTTACCACAGTGAAAAATAGTCCTATAAATCGTTTAGTTATCACGATACTGATTGGAAGTACAGTGCTTGGATTGATATTTGTTGATTAGCACGCTGTGGAATCTACTCATTTCACTGGCTAGCTGACACTTTAGCTTCCTGGTTTTCAGTTTGCTTTAATCCGTGTACTAAATTTGTTTAACTTTCCTGCCTATGCCTAACCACTTTTCTTTCTCTCTTTTTACAAGTTGGATGCTTATGTTGCCAGCGGGTTTAGCACAGATGCGCAGGCGTAAGGCTAGCTTTGAGCAACGCTGGTTCACGGCTTTGAACGGGCCTACCGTATACATATTTTTAGGCACTCACGTCCCATTGCGTTCTCATCAGTATTTACGTCCCCCTTTCCCCTTATCTGTGGACAGCAGTAGCAGAATAGACGTATTTTATCTCAAGCCGATTTACCCGCTTTTCTTCGAAGAAAACATCCTCCTACCTCAAGCTTGTACACCCTTTCACGCCTCAATCTTATGACCACCATACTTTTACACACATGATCGTGCAGTGACGTTGCCACCAGAGGTGACCATTATATTGCCGGCAGGCGATAAAAGTTGGTGAGCAAAAAACTCTGTCTTGCAACCAGACATGGATGGATGGATACAACTTTCTTGTACGTCCGGCAAGGTTTAACGCGACCCGGGCTCAGGTCTCCCACGGGGAAACGTCAAGGCCCTGCCTCAACGCCGCCTCACGGGCTTGCTGGACTGCCCAAGTCTAGATTCCGAGGTCTGAGCTGCGCAGAGCGGCGGCCCACCTCGACGACAGGGTCTCCGGAGTAACTGCCATCCCTCCTATAACTACATTGCACTCCCACAGCATGTGTTTGAGGGTTGCTGGTCCTTCCTGGCACAATTTGCACGTGTCGTCCTGGTGGTTATCTGGAAAGATACGTTTCAGACGGAATAGATTAGGGAAGGTGTTCGTCTGGAGTTGTCTCCAGGCGACGGCCTGCCTCCTGTTCAATTTAGGACTCGGTGGCGGGTATATCCTCCTGGCGTTCAAGCATGCGCTCGTTATGTCGTTGTATCTGGTGAGCCTGTCCCGTTGTGCTCGAGAAGCGTTCGCTATCGTGCTAGAGGCGTTGCCCTGTTCGGCGCCAGGGCTAAAAACATCTTCGGCATTTCGAGTGATGGATGTTATTGTGAAAGCATAAAAGAGAAACGCTTGAGTAGTTTGCTGTGGAAGTTTGATTGTCAGAAAGAACCTTTATACAGCAGCAATAACATCGTACATTTGTGCAGCCTATAGCTCGTGTTTGTATACTTGCCACAGTTCTCACACTGGATGAAACGCCATTTCGGAAACCTTCAATAGGCACCAATAGACCGTACAGCAACCGGCAACATCATGCCAAATGGCGGCGGGCGACGCATATATATATATATACACGCGGCCATGATATGTCTGGTGCAGTAACAGGAGCGTCAATTGCTTCAGAGCCGGCTATAGGTGATTGACCTTTGTAATTCCGGGAATAGCAAAATTCACTTGAGGCTGTCACAGGCACTACAGGTGAGATGACGGCTTCGCCACGTGCGTATAAGATGACGGTATGCACTTTTGATGAGCTCTAATCACTCTTGAAAAGGTCGCTTGAGGTCTCTTGGCTGGTAGGGAGGCTATGTGATGGCTGGGAATCCTTGACAGATGGCGAATGTGCGCTCTCAGAGAGTCGACAGCTATGTGTGTATGGATGATGTGGTCTTTCGCGATGGCAATTGTTGCTGCTGTTGAGGTGCACCGAGGCAGCCCTAAACACGTGCGTATGGCTTGAGCTTGTATGCTCTCCAATACGCGATTGTTCGTCTTGCAAATATTTGACAAAACTCGTAGACTGTAACGTAGGTATCCGAGAAACAGTACCCTGTACAGCTGCAACATAGAATGGATAGGTGTACATCAGTTTTTCCCGCAGAGAAATTTGAAGACCTGAGCAATGGGCACTTCAGATAGACGCAGTGAGGGCTCCACGAACGGTTGCGGTCAGTGATTACACCCAGAAAGCGATGCGTCATAACATAGGAAACAGCTTGACCATTGATTGAAACGGGATACAATGAGATTTGCGCGTAAAGCCAACCAATGCGCACTTTTCTGTAGACACACTAAGGTTTTGTTCTCGGTGATAAGACGCCGTGGTGGTTCTCGGCCGCTGAATCCTGGCCCGTACCCGAGGGCGAGTCACCGCAGAGGCCCAGATGCGAATGTCGTCGGCGCATATTGAGACATGAACTATCCACGCTAAGTACTCCGCAAGTCCTACCAGGACGATGTTGAACAATACGGGGCTCAACACTCCACCCTACGGCATACCATAGCACGTGTAATGTTCTGAAGTTGGGCGCTCTTTGGTCTGTATGAAGAAAGCACCTTTGAGTCAAATAGTCCCAAATCCATTGATGCATCCGGCCTCCAACTCCCACAGCCTCAAGTGAGTTCAGTATGGCCTCATGGGCGACGTTGTCATATGCTCCTTTGACATCAAGAAAAAGTACCACTTATAGGTGCTTGAGGCTTTCTTGTTCTTGGACCCAGGTAACGATGTCAATGACGTTGTCGATAGACGAGTAATCTCGACGAAAGCCCGCCATGGCGTCCGGATAGATGCTAAATTGCTCGAGGTACCATTTCAAACGAGAAAGATCATTCTTTCCATTCCTTCCAACGCAGCTCTAATATGATGATAGATCAAGCGGAGGCTTTCCAGGTCTCAGAATGGGGATCAAACGGCTCGATTTCTATTGTTTAGGAACGACGCCGTTGTGCCGAGACTCATTGCAGTAGTTGAGCGGATCACCACGTGCGTCATGTCCAAGATGGCACAGGGCAGCGTGCGTGATATCATCTGGTCTTGGTTACGAGGAACCGCTGCAGGTCGCCAACGCAGCGTCGAGCTCTTCGAGTGAAAACAGCCCGTTCATTTCCGGTACACGCGCTTCAGGGATGTCATTCAATGCTGCGTCAGTAGTGATGACCCCGGACCTAGAAACCCGTGCAAAGAACTCTTCAGCCACTTCAAGCTGCGAGCGGCGTTGGTAGAGGGCCAGAGCAGCAAAGGGCTTCCTTTGATGCGGACATGGGCAAACACACCTAACCATTCTCTATATATGTGAGAGCGATCTTCGGGGATAAAGAGATTGACAGAAAGCTGTCCATTGCTTGTCTTCCAATTTATCCATACGATGCTGGACTTTCTTTTGTATGCGTCGTGAAGCCCTCAGGTCGAAAAGGGGCTTCGTGCGCCGATAGCTTCTCTCCGCCTGTCGGCATGACGCACTCAGCTTCTCCAGTTCTATATCCAAGTCTGTTCGCCTTGCCGACCTTGTAAGCGAGCACATGAATGCTTTCATTGCTTCTGCGATTGTATCTTCGATATTGTGTGAAAAGCCTCCCAGACATACGTCATACATATCCTTAAACCTTGACCAATCAACTGTACGCAAGACAGTAGAGGAGCATTGCTCAACTCCACTAATCTTTATGTATTTTGGAATATGGTCACTTCCATGTGTCCCTATGTCCATAAGCCATTGGACGTCCGATACTAAACGCCGTGATACAAAAGTTAAGTCCAAGCAGCAAGTATAGGCCGTACCTCGCAGAAATGTAGGGCTGCCGTCATTCAAGCAGTACATATCATGGTCGACAGCAAAGGAGGCAAGACTCTTGCCTCTGGAGTCAACTTTAGTACTTCCCCATAGCTGGCGATACGCGTTAAAGTAACCTGTGATAACCCAGGAGTGATTGGTCTTTAGTAATATTTTCCTAAGTGTTTTGCTGTCAAAGTGACCCGCTGGGGATATGTATAGGCTCAAATTAGTGTAAATGATGCAGCCTCCTTTTTGACATGCAGGCAGACATATTTGTGTCGTCATGAGGCTCTACCGCGTTAACGACATATGTAAAGTACGTGCGAGTGTAGATGATTACTCTGGTTCTCGCACTGCACGTGGACGAGACGAAAGATTCGTAACCAGACAGTCTGTGTGGAGTTGATGTATTTGGTTCGCAAATGACCAGTATGGAGAAGTGATTTGTAAAAACGAATCGGCGAAAGTCTTTATACGGGTCCTGAAACATCTGGAATTCCACTGAAAGATCGACGCACTTTTACCTTCAGTGTGGAAGGGGGCTGTTGGGCGAGCCATGGTGCTTAAAGGATGTTAGCAAGCACTGGATTTAGTGCATCCAGTATTTGCAGAGTACTTCGAGCTGCTGGTGTTTGCAGCTTGTTCAGTATCATGTGGATTGTATTAATTAGTGATTGTAGCATTACAGCCACATGCCTGTCCATACTGTTGGTGATTGCTGTCGTTTTGGTAGGGCCGGCCAAGATTCGGCAGATGCGGTCTTCTCTGTGGCCTTGCTCTTCGTGGTTTTTTCCACAGTGCCTGGCCTGGGCGGCACAGGAGGGGGTGGTGTTGAAGGAAGTGGCATGCACGTCGCAGAGGCAACGGCTTTCTTTGAGGAAAGTTGGCGCTGGCAACGTCACTTTCACTTCCTGATTTTATCGGCGGCTTCGCGATGAGCTGTATGATCCCTCACGATCTGTTTCAGTATGGCCATTTCCTTCTTAATATGCGGACAATTCTTCTATGAAGCTTCATGAGACCCACCGCAGTTCGAACACTTCATTATAGCCGCGCCACATTTATCTGCACCGTGGGGCTACGGGCAGCGGGGGCATGCTGCCTAGTTCTCGCAGACACTGCTCACGTGTCCCAGTTACATGCATTTGAGGCATTGAAGAGATTTCGGAATGAAAGGCCGCACAGCATGTCTGAATTACGTGTCCCGCCTTAACGTGCGAGGGCATATATTTACGCTTGAATGCAATCTGTACGTGGCATGAACTGCCCAGCCCAGTAACATCAACAATGACCTCATCATTTACTGGCTTGGTAAGAATCGGCTAGACGTTAAGTATGGCCACCTCTACGTCGTAGATAACGCCGGTGACTACATCAGATCCCAGAGGGATGTAAGAGCATACCTAAATGCCATCAAAGTCTTTTACACTGCGGATAGTGGTCATAGCATCCGCATGCTGGACATCAACCCCCAGTACATTTTTTTCGGATGTTCACTCGAATGCCCAATATTTCGTTTGGCACCAGGGCTTCCAGGGACATCGACATAGATTGCCTGTTAAGTAGCTTCATGTTGACGGTAGGAAGCACGGGCACAAATGTGATGGTATTGGTGTCCAACCTCTGCGTGTGTTTTACTATTTGCGGGCTTGACGACGAAGTCGTCCTGGTGCTCCTTCTCTTCGTTCTGCAGCTCCGCACAAGCTGGAGGTCGTCATCAGAAGGATGCTCACTGCTGAGAGAGTAAACATGGGTGTCCTCGCTGTCTCTCTGTTGACCGATCCGCTTCCTAGAGTCGGCAACCGCTGACGCCGCAGTCGCCGGCAGACGTGCGGGTTGGTCCACTTCCATCACGACCGTGCAGGGAGCGAGCAGTAGCGGATGCTTTTAGATTTTCCCAGAAATAAACCGGAGCTAGAAAGAACAGCAACTGTGATGATGATGATGATGATGGCCTCATGTTATGGCTCATACCCACGCTGGGGGATTGGCCAAGAATTGCGTGCTGAAACGTTCACCTAATCTTTTGAAGTGCTACTTATTCGATGAGAAAAAAATATAACGAAAGAGAGATTAAAAAAAAAAAAAAAAAAAAAAAAAAAAATACGTACAAGAACAAACAAAATACAAGACAAAAGTTAAAAAGTTATTCGTTTTGTTGACTGAATGTAACTGCAAACGGCATCAAATACGTCCCTGTGGCTGGCCCCTGTAACTGACGCACCGAAAGATAGTATGATTTCTGGTGATAATATTAACCCTAATTTTGCGAACGGAAGTTCTAGGTGTCTTTTTCTTAACAATTTGTATCGTCGACATACCAAAAAATAATGATCTAGTGATTCTGTGTCCAAAAACACTTCGTCGTCACCTAAGATTATTCGGGGCCTCCCACTATACAATATGCCTGATAATCAGACCGTTGTTTTGGCACATAGAACCGTTGAATTTATTTAGTCGTGTGTTTTAACTCAATTTCGGCAGCAGGTTCCTTAAGGAAGCTTTTATCACTGCGAGAAATATTCGTCTGCATTGTATCGGCAGCTGAATGGTAATAAAATTTGAAAAAAGAAATGCTGCGTGAGCTTCTTCATAATGCTTCTCACTAGAAAAAATATACCCTTTCGAGCCTTTCAGTGAATGCGTGCCACGTCTATTTAAAGTGTTGGGGGAATGTTCTGTTTGCGTAGCTGTGTGTCATATAGCTTGAGCGAACGTCTTCGTGGCCTGTGTTACTTTGGCTTACCCTGAACACTTGCATTCGCATTTTGCATTACATTTAATGATACCTGTCTTCATCCAGGTTTTATTCAGTTTACATCTCTGCTCGTAAGTTCTATGATGTAATGCAGGCTTAATACTGTGAAGAGCTGCCTTTGAATCACAAAATACGACCAGATGGCGAACGTGCGCTCTGAGAGAGTCGACAGCTACCTACATGTGTCTGGATTATATGGTCTCCCGCGATGGCAATTGTTGCTGCTGTTGAGGTGCACCGAGGCAGCCCTAAACACGTGCGTTGGGCTTCACCGTGTATGGTCTCCAAAGCGCGAAGGTTCGTCTTGCATGCATTTGACAACACTGGTAGACTGTAATGTAGGAGTCCGAGAAACAGTACCCTGTTCAGCAGCATCATAGAATGGACTGGCTTACCGCAGTTTCTGACATCAGGAAAGTGTACCACCATGCTCTGGAAAGAGGGCACAACATTATATTTCAAGCGAGTCTTGCTCATTGTGGCATCGTCGGCAACAACCTAGCTGACAAGGCTGCCCAGTCTGTCCACGAAGATACCCAGACGCGTCCAACGCCTTTGGCGAGGTCGGATGCTGCCAGGGAACTTCGCCTACTTGCACGCAAAAAGTCACAAGATCTCTGAAGTTCAAAAGCCTTCAATTGCCGATTACATAAACTGGACCCCACTCTACGGCTACAACTGCCATCTAGCCTTTCCCGCTGTGAAACAACCTTGCTGTGCCGCTTGTGGCTGGGAGTGGCGTTCACAAACGCATACTCCTATCGTTTGGGAATGGCCGAGAGCCCCATGTGCGACTCCTGTGGGTGCGAGAAACCATCGAGCACCTAACGTGTACCTACCCTCGCTACGATGTACAGCGCCTCTCTCTGCAGGTAACTTTACACCGACTGTACTCAACACCGTTCACCGAGTCAAAGATACTCGGACCGTGGCCACAACCGTCACTGGCACGAAAAGCTATTTGTGCACAAGTGCAATACTTGAAGTGCACCGGCTTAAGAGACCGTTTATAGTGTTCCTGTGTATAGTGTCCCTCCCACACCCACTCGGTGCTTACCCTCTCCCTTTTCCCTCTTTCTATTCCTCTTTCCCACCCCCAGTGTAGGGCAGCAAACCGGGTGCTCTTCTGATTGACCTCCCTGCCTTTCCTGTCCTTGCTTTCTCTCTCTCGCTCTCTTGCACGTCCCCGCTATTAACAGTTCAAGTTAGCGTTTCGAATTCCCGCCGGAGAGAATGCGAGGCAATTCTGAAAGGAGAAGAATGCTGTGTCCAGGTGCTGGGTACATATATGGCCGATGAACGAAACGTTCAATATCACGATCCTCTTACTCGCTTTACAGGTAACGCAAGTACAGGTAGTGCCAGGTACATAGGCGACCGAGATTTGGGAAACGGCTCAGGGTATTACGGAAAAGAAGTTCCTTTGAATATTGCCCAGGAGTAAATACCTCCAAATTGTTTCTATTGCACCGAAACAAAGCTAAAGATTTCGAAAACTACACTTTACGACAGTAGTGCTTCTTACTCTTATGCGTGTAACTGCGCCGTCGTGTATACAGAGCAGCCCGTGAAGTTGGTGCTGTATTTTTTTCGTAGCGCGTGAATGCCCGTTGCAACACAAGCCTGAAACGCGAGGAGGTGCATGCGCGATTTGGTTAGACGGTGCTTCCCCAAAACCAAAGCCAATCACTGGCCTGTGGTTTCTCGCTCCCACGTTTTTGGTCCTCTCAAGGACGCACAACGACATGAAGAAGTGTTCGAGGAAGAAAAGTTATACTGAGCAGTCAGAACATGACTTCATGCGCAGAGCGCGTCATCATACAGGGAACGCATGCATGCTTTGAATATAAGCAAATCGGCATGACTGAACAAGAGCGAGAGCGAGAGTGAGAGAGAGATAGAGAGAGAGAGAGATAGAGAGAGAGAGAGAGAGAGAGAGAGAGAGAGAGAGAGAGAGAGAGAGAGAGAGAGAGAGAGAGAGAGACAGAGAGAGATGAGATGAAGAGGGATGTTAACCACTCAACACTCCGGTTGGCTACTATGTGCTGGGGGACTCAATAAAGATCGCAGTAGAAAGAGTACGCAGGAAACCTGAAGTTACTTTCAGCGCAAATCTTATGAGGATTGAATAAACATGTCATAAAAATAAATCTGGAACGTTAACTTTTACGCAACTTTTGTGTTATATGTCACGTACCGCCGACTTGATTAATTTTCGTTTACCCAGGTATAAATTTATCCTATCTAATCAACACTTTTCTCACTGTAGCTTAAGTACTGGTGCATAAATGAGGTGTTCGTCGTGAGGCTGAAAAACATTCAGATAAAGGATCTCGAGAAACGTAACTTTTCCAAGGACAGATGCGGTGGGCCCATGTGGTTCTAGATGGTTCTGGAGTCGTACTATTTTGATTTGGAAGGCTTTATTTTTGTTCTCAGAAAACAACAACGTAGAAGTAAGCCTTCAAAAGCAATTCAGTAAATTGGAATAGTAGGTCTGTCCATCTGTGTACTGCTAAACGGACAAGCCCCGACGTAAGATACAACCCCACGGTTCTGGGCGTTACGTTGTCTTACGGCCGCCATTGTCATTTAAGTGTGACTCGGATTCGAAGTATTTCAAGAGCGTTTAATTGGGCCTGTCCCTCAACTATGACAATATCCTAACAAAGTAGCCATTACTGCATTAAATAAAGAGTTCGCAATTTACGCGAGACACTGATTAATCACCTGGAATATATTGCTTACAATTAGTACGCGAGAATGCTAAATGTTTGCAACAGTTCATTGAAGGGCCGCAATTGTGATTAACGTTGTTGTTGCGATTACTGCAACGTGGAATAGCCATGAAGGTCAATACACTTATAGGCAGGGCTCTCACGTACTGTCGTCGGAGCTCGCCGTACCTCCGTGCCATGGCCTCTGGGTGCTGTCGTAGTTGTCGAGAAGTGTTTCCAGCAGCTGACTGGTGAGTGCCATGTCGGACTCTCGGCTGTCCTCTACCTTCTTGTGCACCTGCGAGCTCTGGACTGGCCGCGACCACTTGCACGAAGCCCTTGAAAAGGTGTGCAAGAGCAAGTAATACTCAGCATGCGGTTTACCTTAATGGGGGTGAGTGTAAACTGCTTAAAGGATGGGTAAAAACGCCAGGCTTAGCAAAGCATGGCGTTTTCTTGACAGCAATATTGAACCAGAGTGTTCATTGGAAGCAAAAAAAAAAAATGATATCTGTTGCAGAAATAATGAAAAGCATTTAACTACATCTCAACACATATTATATCAAAGGCAATAGAAGGCCAATAGAAACACAACGGCATCTATATAATAATTGTTGTAAGGAATATGCGGGCTGCTGGTTCAATGAAATGTAAATTAACACTTGTTGAAGTCGAAGGTAGGAGAAAACGAGGTCTACCGTGCACGAAATGCTTAAATGGTATTCTTCAGGCCACCGAGAAGCATGTAGCCGAGCATAAAAGGAATACTTGTCTCAAGCAGATAACATAGGCGTTTTTATATTCATGGTGTGATCAGGAGTCGAAAGCGACTCAATGGTGCGTAACGTAAAGTTATGAGAGCAGTGAAACGGATCACGAGGCAGAAGCCAGCAGCCGAATCAGCCAAACTTTTTGTTCATAAGAACTGCTGTAATTAGCCAGCTACTTTATTAATATAATGTTAACTACTCATAGATCGCTGGCGAGGTTTCTTAGCACACAAGGAGGAGGGCGATGTTTGCTGCAGACGATTCTACCTCTGCGTGAATTGCCGGCAATCGCTCCGCCCGAGCGCTGCCTTTGATCCCAATTCAAGAAGGATTAAATTTACCGGCAGGTCTTTCAGCGCATACGAACAGTTTTGTAAATACATATCAAGGATGGGCAATTATCCTGCGGCTTCACAAAGTCCATCTGCAGGTTAATGTTGCGCTTAATTCTTTTGATGTTTTCACTTTAAACGCAGATCAATTTGCATAACCTTTTTTGAACTTTTCTGCAGAAGAAGCATTTTGTTTGCTACCTTTTCGTGCCAAAAGCGTGAAACCACAAAATTTAGGAAGAATATTTGTTCCTATGTATTCTCCTACAAAGCAACAAGGAGCTTTAAAATTTCTTTTTATATTCATTCTGTTCACAAACAGAAACACTCACACACAGAATGTGGACATGCACCTCGCTCCCATTTTCTCATCCCTCTCTCAGCAGCGGGACTGACTGTAAGTTACGCTTGAATGACACTTGATTTGCTATGTGCCCAAGATTCTCTTAGCTGAGTAATATCAAAATGAAGGGTTTAAGAGCATTAGTACCGAGTGGCGCCGTTATAAGATTCCTATCACGTGAGAACGTTCTCCAAAAAAAAAAAATATGGTAATCAATTTTTTTAAATATGTCAAGGCATGTTTCAAAACAAAATTTATAAAATTCACACATAATTTCTAGTCATATCTTAGTATTTATTTATTAATTAATTTATTTAATTATTTATTTAGTAGTACCTCAAAGGCCTTAGGCATGAGCGATGGGCTGAGTTCAGTGAAGCAGTGACTCGAAGAAAGCCTTGAAATGAAGCAGGTCGGAGTTGTGCACGGCGACGCTGTGCTGACCGTTCCAGTACCGTACCTTCTATACGCCGTTATGCCAGCCGCGTCACTCCACATTGATGATAAACCATCCCGCGAAGGTATAGCGCTCTAGCAGACGTTCCTTATCCGCTCTTTTCATCGTTACAAATACCTCGGCTGTGACCGTTTCGCTCTTACAGGATGCATAAAGGGTCGTTTCTCTTCGCGTGCTACCAGTAAATCGAGTAGCGTGGGAAAAAGCGCTTCCGCATCACCAAACATGATTGTCGGGTGCATTTCTGCGTACACGGTGTCCATGTTGCTCCTCCGACAGTGTGGAAGGAGCACGCTAACTCTGAATGAAGGTGCCTGAGAAAAAAAAAAAAAGAAGAAAGGAAGAAAAGAAACGAACACACACACACACACACGCACACGCACACAAAGTAATCGATCTATAGGCACGGGAGCTTCGGCGGAAGTTCGTTTACTATTGCAGTCGTCTATCTTCGCGGAGTTCGTGCCGGGAGATGTATGTAAACTCAATTTCACTCCGATCATTTCGGTAAATGGGCTCGGAGACGAGAATAAAAGACACACGTATCTTTGCTATAAAAGAAAAGAAAAAGACAAAAAGTATTTCGGTACCTAATACGCCAATGAAATAACGGCAAGAGAACCTCTTACGGTTTCCTTCCTGCGGTTCGGTCTTGTGGACGGTCGCTTTCGGCGTGTGAAGATGGCGACGACAGTTTAGCACATGTGGGTGTGTAAACGCAATGCATGAAGGCAACAATTAGAGAATGCACGATGCTATGTACTAATAGCGTGTACCAGGGCCGGTATCCGCAAATAACTGTTACGTTAAAAAAAATGGCGGTAAGAGCAAATTCCAGTCAATCTTGATGGTGGACACATATTTAGCGAAGGCGGGTGGCCAATGGCGACGGGCAAATTGCGAATGAAAATATTTACGAATACCGAACCGTGATATTATTGAGCCTGGCGTTCACAGTACCTATATACATATATGTAAATAGTGCGCCTATTATTCGAAATGTGTATAGTGTATATATCTTGTTATGCCACATTGCGCATGAAGCCGACACGATGCAATCCACGTATTTCTTTCACAACTTCCCAAGTTCTTATTTCAACGGGATAGCGTTGAGGGCCCCCTGTCACAGAAAATCCTATGTCGGCGTCGGTGTCAGCGGAGTTGTCCGTGAGTGAAAATTTTCGTATGTATTTACGTAAATGTATATGCCACGCCTTGCTATATGACATTCAATATATGCGGGTTATATCGACACACCATTCTCCACACCAGCGTTCGCCTCGAGCGTTTCCCGGTAAACATTACGGTTACATAAGCTGCAGTTGCCGGGAAGCGGAATAAGAAGTCGGTAATCTTTGAATCCTATCGCGTTCGGCTGTTAAAAGCGAAACTTAAGTGTCCTCCATCTTTTTTTCTCTCTCTCCGTCCTCGCTTAAATAGCATTCACAGCTAAGCGGTAGCCAGTTTCATGCACAGTGAACTTTTGAATTCACTATTCTTTTTTTATTATATGTCAAGAAGCAAATATCAGAGCGTGTTTACATTATGAGGCGTATATCTTCGGAGTTAAGAAGCCGTACAAGTTGTGTGGAGGCGTGTTATGATTTGTCAGGATTTGCACCAGCTGACTCATGCGGGCAATAAATGGCTAAGCCAGAGGCTCCTTGATATTGCAGGTTTACTTAACCAAGGCAGCCTACATTAAGCATTATGAACGGTTAAGACAAAATCCTTCACTCATTTAGTGATCGACGTCGAAAAAGCCATACTGAAACAGTTCCATATGGAGTCTAAAATGTCCATTTAACTTCGCATGCATACCGTGCCATTCTTAAAGAATCGATATAAACTGCACATAAGGTTTTCGAAGAATCCGTCAGGATCGGTCAGAAAATAGATGGAATTATTGGAGCGCACACGGAACATTACCGTAGGGAGGGCCGGTGATGCGAAATATCATAGAAAACTAGGTTTGGCGCGTTTTATGGGAATCGACACTGTCTCGCGAAGAGGAACGCGATGCGCGTATTCGAGTTCTGTAGTGTCGGTCTTCGTGAAATTACTGGCAGTTTACTTCTACGGGTTTCTTCGCAGCAAAATTTGATTCGGTAACGGTGGGTCGCCTTGTGCGATCTGCCGCAGGCTAAAACTAATTTCAACTTTATGTCATGGCGCTTTATCTGCCGCACGAGCTTTGGAAATGTATTTAGGGATTGTTGGAAGCGTAAGAAAAGACACATGACATTAAAGTACAAACACGGGCGCTTACTGAGAGCTAACGTATGATTTAAAGAAAATGTTTACTAAAGAGAGCAGAGGCGCTAGCAGGTTTTCACTAAAAGGCAGCCCAGCAGCCACTCTTATCAGCTGTGCGCTGCAACCCGCATGAATAATTGGCAGCAGACATAGGATTACGCCACGATCAAGCGGTGTACAGAGACCACGACATTCTATTTCAGTGGCTACCTGGGCTCTGCAGCGTCACTATCAACGAATGTGCCAACAAATCTGCCCGTGAGGCACATGAAAAATGTGAATGAACCTCGATACCATTGTCGAGAATGGATGCAGCGCGACACCGAAGCGGTCTTGGACATATTATAACTATAATTAAATGGAATACACCGTAGTTTATCAGCCGGTGCTTATATGCCCTGGACCCACATACGAAATTACAACTTTTACCGGGTTTTAACCGACGGGAGGAAACGTTGCTGTGCCGCCTGCGAATAAGAGTTTCTTTTAAAAACGCATACTCATTCCTAAATGGAATGTCGGACAGGGCCAATTGCAGCACATGTGGTGTTGAGGAAACCCCCAAATATCTCTTATGTGACTGCCCCATATACGAAGATGAGAGCGATGCCCTTAGGACAGCTTTGGGGCACTTAAATGACAGGCCCTTTACAGAGGAGAAGATCTTGGGCCCGTAGCCTCGTGCGTCTGCTATGTAGAAGGCTACGAATGCACTGCTGCGTTCTTTTAAATGAACAAGCCTGTATGATTGCCTGCGACTAACTAAGTGATGAGCGCTTGTCTGTGTAACGGTGCAAAGTATGAAGTTCTCTTTTCCTTCTCCCTCTTTCAATTCCCTTTCCCCCTTGCCCATTGCAGGGTAGCCTACCGGGCTCAGCCTGGTTAACCTCCCGGCATTTCCCTTATGACCTTTCTCTCTCTCTCCCTGAGCTAGGAGCATCTAAAGAAAAAGAAAGAAAGAAAAAGTATTGTCTGTTGTGAATGGTTTTTGTAAGAGCATGCGCGAAACTGCTATCTTTTCTGTACCCTTCCCATATTATATAAGTGCCCCACAGTATACGTATAAGTGGCTCTATAGTATATAAGTGCCCGCACTGTTAGCGGCTGTGTTCCGTCTTACGCTTAAATCACACAACGAACCCCGTCAACAAGCCTGGGAATATAACCTGTAGCCACCAGCATTCCCATTACCACCAGCCAAGTAGTAGTTGACCATTCTCTGAAAAAGTTATTTTCTGCGTCAACAAAACAACGACGGTCACACTTCTTGCAGCATTGCCCTATTGCATAATATTATTTAAAACGCGACGCTAATCACGCAGAAAAAAAAAAAAAAAACTGCCCGAGAGAAGGTTGGCTCATACTTGATGTTGAACTTGCATACTCGACGAACTTTTCAGAATAATAACAAGCGCCCGCTTTAACAAGCTTCCAAACACTGCACTGAAGAGACTCATGGCCGGTTCGGCGAAACATGACTCTTTGGCACAACAGAGTTGCAGCGCAACGAACACTTACCCGAGGGCGAGAAAAATTGCTGCAACCGCCGAGTCAATATTTTTCATCAAGCTCTCGGGTCTGTGGTGCACGGCTTCGGGGAGAAGGCGCAGTCGCAAAACATAAACTCCGCACATCTGAGTAACGACCGGGTAAATTGCTATCGGCAAATTGCTGTCGCCGACCACACGCCAGTTTCGAATGATGAAACAAGACCCTGCCACACTTCCGTAACCTTCCGGTGAACAGCTCCCCTCCCCCATTCCCTGGCCCGCCCCCTCACCCCCCCCCCCGAAAGAAAAGAAAGAAAGAAAGAAAGAAAGGAAGAAAGAAGGAAAGAAAGAAAAACATATAGGAGGAATGCCTTTCATTGCAGGAAGTTAGTAGTGTACAAAGCCAGAAAAAAAAAAAAAGACAACAAGAACCAGGCACTAGAGGTATGTGGCATTTCGTTTCTTCAACGCTCAACAGATGACGCTGCTTTAATTAAACGGAAGCACATTAACGCACACACCGACAGAAAGAGCAAAAGTATAACAGGAGTAAAACGCTAGTGGGTTGGAGTAACTGTTAATGGTTCCTTCTTATTTTGTAGTTGTCGCCGCGATGGCATCTATAGGTGGCGACCGCTGCAATTTGCGGCTGTAAGAGAAAGTTTGATGACACTTCAGAGAAGTTCTGACGTTGTCCCTGCTTGCATTTCTTTCTTTCTTTCTTTCTTTCTTTCTTTCTTTCTTTCTTTCTTTCTTTCTTTCTTTCTTTCTTTCTTTCTTTCTTTCTATTTTGATCATGTTCTGTCGTGACAGGGATTTGAGTATCGCCATTTATATAAGAGCAATCACACAAGTAATCATCAACTCTACACTTATATATAAAGTAGTGATAACGATTTCCTTATCGAAGCTTATTGTGTTCAACCAAAGGTAGCCAAGCAGTGCCCATCATTTCCTTGGAAAGCCATTTTGAACTTGAAGTAGCCAGACAACCGTGATGACTTGTGGGGCGTGCGCAGCGGTTTATGCTGCAATATCGAGATGTATCTCTCTGTGAGCACAACCTATTGTAACGCATCAGCCATGTTCTTGCAGTGTCACCCTCTTCGGCTGTTAAAGAACCATTCGTATTTCACGTTCGGAGCGCTTCGTGTTCGTTGTCGTTATGCGCAGGGCAAGATCAGCGGGGCGGCCGCCTAGATTCATCGCGCCAAGTAAGCTAGCTACGGAAACGTACAAAGGGAAACAGTGCGTCGGTGCTGCTAAGCTGGTCGTCAGTACGAAAGTATAAGGAACGCTTCCTATGGAGTCTCGGGTGCACAAAGACGCGCTATAAGAACTACAAGCGAAGCCCACTGCAGGAAAGTGGGGCTCGAAACGGCAATAAAACGGACAGTGCGTACACCTCGCTTCCTCTACAAATCCGCGAGCATTGACATGTGCGGGCGGTGCTCGCGAGAAAGTATGAAGGACGTCGAAACGAGTTTCCGTAGCGCCGGTCCGAGCGTAGACGTAAGGGCGCGAGCTTCTTGGCAACTGGCATCTGCCGTAACTCCGAGTGAAGGGTCGCCCGCTCCAGTCGGCAAGCTTGAGTGGATCACAAACACGGCGAATTTCTTCCCCGCGCCTGATGGAGCCGTACCAAGGTGGCAGCCTTTGGGTGACAGAAAGTCTGCGTTCAATATTATGCTAGTTGCACCGCGCGAGCAGATGGCGGCATGACGGCGATCGAGCTTAGCTGTGGGGTATGCGTGATAGAGAGTGCGCGCTTGTCGTGCAAATTCGCACACAGCTGAGTTCGAGGCGCAAGACCAATGTTACCGTACTGTGTCCTAAAGACAGAGAGAGCTTATGCAGCAGCAGCGGTCATACATAAGTTAGAGCTGCAATCTTCGTGGTCTTATTTTGGAGAACCGATATCGTTGTAGGCTAGCGCTAAAGTGTGCGTTTATTACTTTTTTTTTGGAATAGTTGCTGAGGGTACTCCCTCCAGTTTTATTGGCAATAGCAGGTCGCATTATAGCGAGCGAAAGAAGACTCCCCATCGAGGATTCGACTTCTAAGCCGGTGGCGCGTGAGACATTAGTCAGCCGTCGTTCCGTCATTTCTCGTCGTCGTATTCCAGTGTTGTTCAGCGCCTTCATGCCGTCGCCACGAGCAGCAGCCCCCCGCTCGCCCTCATAGTGCATCCGAAGGCCGTAATGGTCGAATGAATGCGACGTTGAATCCCCCTAAATAGTACGAAGCCACCTGAAAGCAGCAGTTTTCCCAAAGAATTGCACAGAGAGTGACAAAACTCAATTGTTGGAGACCGAGCGTAACTTAATCATTCCGTGCTAATCATCATCATCATCATCATCATCATCAACATCATCATCATCGGCGTCGTCATCATCGTCATTATTATTATTATTATTATTATTATTATTATTATTATTATTATATATGGAAACATGCAAGCACACAAAGGAAAGAGGGAGCGAGAAAGCTGACAACTGCCACCGCGAGGGGCACAACGCCTGCCTACTCTTTCGGGACGAGAGAAGGAAAAGAGGAGAAGGCGAGAAGAAGATACGAAACAAACAAATAGGAAAGGAAATCAGAAATAAACAAATGACAGAGACACGGACAGAAGAAAGTAGGAACACGGAAAAAATGTCTATAAACGGGAGACCAAATCAGTTTTCTGCACGAAAGTTAGCAAGGCTCTATGTGCCTGGTCGCGTTGAGCAGCACTCCCCCTCGGAAACAGGAAATCGTTAAGGGTCATACACTTCAGTCCAATCAGTCCATATTCCTTAATAAGCAGTGCACGTTGTGTGACTCGCAGGAGCCACACGACGTACACGACGGACTGTCCACACGTCCTTGACGATACAAGCCTTCGCGCAACCAACACAGAGCCAACTCCTAATTTCACTTACAGTGCTCTAGCACTACGACGCTAGCCACATCCATGAACACAGGGAGGGAACAAGCCGTTTGCAGCACGGTGGTCTGGGTGCTGCTTTAGGAGGTATCGGCGGATCAACACACGGGCGTTGTCAATCATACTAGAAATTTTTGGCCAGTCACTTCTGTTGTTAGCACAAGTTGAAGCGAGGCGATCATTGTCTTCATTTCTAGCAATACCCACGTGCGAAGGCATCCACTGGGCAATGAGGGACACCCGACGGGAAGTAATATTGTCGGCGGACTCTATTATACTGCGTAGAATTGGGCTATTGGCATTCTTTCTCAACAGCCTGCGAAGGGCAGCACGGGAGCGTGTAAGGATGACGACCTTCGATGTGCTTATTTGTTCCAGTACGTAGTTCAGAGCAACATCAATCGCTGCCAACTCCGTAGTTGTTGATGAGGATAGATGAGGTGTTCGAAACACCCTTCTTATGTCAGTCGAAGGGCAGAAGAAAGCTGCTGAGGGCCTTGAGCATCGGTGCTTAACTATGCGCCCGTGAATACTTCAATATGGTCTCCATATTTTTCAAATAAGTGCAGCTGGGTCAACTGCAATAGTGCTGAAGCAGGCTGGTCAGACTTGTTGTGTATCACGGGAATCGAAATATGAGTAGATAAGCGGAATTTGTTGTTGTGTTCCTTTGAAGTTATCAGCGAAGTAGTATGTTTTGAACTGCCAGCAGTGGCAGCGAACAATGCCGCCATTTTTTCCACGCGGGAGAAAGGTCGCTGAATCAGCCGGTTAATAAGTGCTTGTCCATCTGATGCTCGGTGCAGATGCTCTACACGATATAACGCTCTCTGGTCTGCTTGCAGCCTCAGGGGTAGCTGGTATGCTTCAGTGAGTAATGGAACAGACTGCGCCTCCCGAGGTAGGTCAAGAATGGCTCGGAGGGCAACACAATGGTCCCGTTCCGATTGAGACATCAAACTAGGCTGCACGTTCAACACTGGCAAGGCATACATCACGCCAGAAAGTACAGAAAATCGATATAACTGTACTGCAGTCATCTGGTCACAGCCGTCGCCCCTAGCAGTCAAGGCGGCCACATATCTGAGTAGGGACTGCGATTTGCGTTGCACAGAGATGGCGGCAGGGCGCCACGATAGGCGATGATCAATAATTACGCCCAGATAGCGGTGTTGCTGTATCCAATCTATCGGTGTATCTCCGAGGTATAGCCGGCTCACGGTTTGACGAACGCGTTGTCTAGGATGATACACAATTGTGGCTGACTTAGCGGGTGAAATCTGCAGATCAATTTCATCCATGTACTCTGATGCAACATTCAGAGCTCTGTGCAATATTCCACGAAGACGTGGACCATGGTGTGAAGGAACGCTGATACGCAATGCGATGTCATCAGCATTGATTGCTATGCCTATCGGAAAGTCACATTCTTGAGGCAATCGGCTTAGAAGTCCGGCAAGTACGCTGTTAAAGAGAAGGGGTGATAAGACGCCGCCTTGCGGTACACCGCACTTTACAGTGCAACATTCACTTGTTGCTCCTCCAACGCGTACTTTCATTTCATGCTCCGATAGAAAATGACCCACAAAACGAAGCAAACGACCCAACATTCCCGCTGTCATAACTGCAAAAACAATCGCCCTGTGTGGTACCGAATCGAATCCTTGCTGTATGTCTAGGAATAGTAATATGCAGAGTGCTTGTTTTCTCTGGCAGATTTTTGGGACACCTATTTCCTATTATCTTTTGTTCCTTTTGCCCCATTTTCCCAGCACAGGATAGCCAGCCGGTCTGAGAACTGAATAACATCCCTGTCTTCCCGTCCATTTCTCCTCCTCCTCCTTCAAGCGATGATACAAGGCCTGCAATGCTGTCAGGGCTGAACGATGGCGACGAAAGCCGCTCATGACATCAGGAAAGAAATTCAGTTACTGTAATCTGCTATCTAGACGAAACAGTATCCTTCGCTCGGTGAGCAAGCATAACTAGCATATGTTATCAGCTTGATAACATATGCTAGTGATATTGGCCGGTATGACTTAGGGTGTTTTGCAGGACGCCCACGCTTTAAAACAGGTATCCCCTCAGATCATTTCTATTCATAGGGGATCAGACTCGCTCGCCACACTCCCTTATATTCGTCCAAGACGACACATAGTTATCCAAGTAGCTTAATATTACAGCTCAAGATACCGAAGCGAGTGTTCTCAGCGTAGCGCCCGTCATGAACTCAAGTATACTGCGATCAGAGTAGTTTGCTGTTGCTGCTGCTCAGCCGTAAACAGCGTCGTATTCACACGTGCGAGCGATTAATGCGGGGCGCTCTCTGAATGTGCTATGCATTTGCTTTAGTGAGTCCGCATTACAGCGTGCGATGTTCAACCGTGTGTTTTACATTAACTTGCCAATGAAGCGTAGCATGAAAGCGTGCTCTGGGAATCAGCACAGAACGCGGCGACGTGGAGGGACTGGTGGGATAAGGATACCCGCGATTCACACGACGGCTGTCCTGATTGCCAGACACCAGTTGTAGTTTTCGCTACACTGCCAGAATGTTGCAAAACGTCAGTGACGCGTTAGGCACAGACAGACATAACTGCGCATACAATGCTTACTTTATTTGCTTTCTTTGTCCGCGCGTATCAGTTTTCATTGGAACTTCTGGGGGCACTGGCAGGTTGCCCATGGCAGACGCAAATCGACTTCCGTACAAAGCGTAGCCCGTAGCCCGAGATAATGTTATACTGGGCACCAAATGGCGGCTGTATGGAATAACGGCGCGCGCTTACCTGGCCCAGGTCTGTTCTAGGCTGCGAACGTGAGAGACGGTAGAGGAAGGCGGTGGGTGGGGGATGCGGGGGCAGGTATAAGGCGGAGAAGGGCGCTTCTTGCTGACGCGGAGACGTGATTATCTCGGGCCGTCAGACCACTGGTAAGGAACGGAGCTAACAAGGTAGGCAAAGCGTCGCAGTCGTCCGTAGCGCTCATCAAGCGAAATGTGTGCCGCACTCTGCAGAAGCACACGTGAACGGCGGCGACTAACAAGCAGAAAATGAGGCCCTGATCAGATTTGGAGAAAACGCGCCGCGCGGTGTCTGAGGCATCGCGACAAAGTGCTGACCGCATACGGCTGCAGCGGTGGGAATAACGGAACACGTAGAGTAGCGAGAGTGCCGGATTACGACGTAGGCACGGTACGGGTGTGCTTTGAAAATCAGACCGGAAGAAAAAAAGCAAAAAAAGAAGTGAACAAATTTTGGGGAAAGCTTGGAAATAGCGCGACAGCACATTAAGGCAAGAAGTAGTGCGTGTAAGTGCCGCTGTTGAAAGTGCCCCTGAGGAACGATGACGTATTCCGACAGACTTACGCAATAAAGCAAAGTTTCTCAAGGCTCTGATTCGTGTAAGTCTCTCCTATTTGTGTACACAAAAAGCGCGTAATACGAATTAGGTTAATCTATACGCGAGCAAACGCTAAGCTGTCATACATGAATATAGTCTTTCTCCCTTTTTTAAGCTTCGAAGGTTAAGCAGTGCTTCGGTCTCTTGTTCGTGCACCAGCTTTCTCTCTTTCGTGTCACCGGTCATCGCATACCTTCTTTCAACTTCAATACTGGGCAGCTGCTCTCTGGAGACAACTGTTGACACTTCCCTTTGTCTAGTTCGCGAGCTCTCAATCCCGGCGTCTATATTAAGCTCCGACCCTGTCAAAACAAAGCTCACATCCTCGACCTTTCTCTCCGCGCTGTTCTTCAGTGCCTGCCTTTCACCTCTTGCGCACGGAGAGATTTAACTTGACTCAGCAACTGAAAATGATTTCTGTCAACAGAAGGCCCGAGATTTCTACCTTCCTCCTGCCTGTGCTTGGAAGCCAAGGAAACACTGTCAGCAGAAGCCCGTTGTAAGACTCCAAATAACGAAGACGATGCCAGAACGTCGTTTCTAACCTCCTTCTGCTTCTCTCGGTTCCTTTCTTCTTCTTATCTCAATCAATGTCATGTTGCGCCAGAAGGCAGCGTTCAGTGAAATTGACTTTCTCGAACTCACGCTTCGTTTAGTACCACGCTCGGGATTCCGTCACAGCCACACAAGGCGCTGTTGTCTATCCGGCTCACCTGTTACGACAGAAGATGCGTTCTTGTGCGACGGGAAAGTGCAAGTAAGAAAAGTTACTTTAAGAAGCTATGACTCTTGCCGAAGTTGGCACAATGCGTTGAAATTAAATGGTATACAAAAGCGAAACTGAAAGCGCGTCACATGCTTCGTAATTTATCAGATACTCAAATATGTTCATAACGGTTACATTTTTTCATATATGCTTCAGGACAGGAGTTGGGAAATACTTTATGTTCTACTCGTGTGGCAACAGTTCAACAGTTGCTTTTACTGGGATGCCAGTTTCACTGCAGTGTTAAATAACCTATCTTAACTTATAGACATCATCAATCAGAATAAAATATTTGTTCCATATTGAAGTTAAGCTTCTGCAACATAACACTCTTTGAATGCCCTATTTAAGTTATGCCCATCAGGTATTGGAAATAACTACCATTTCAAACAAAAATAAAATTGATCTTCTGCAGAGCAAAAAATAATTACGAGTAGTTAATAGTCTTCGCTGCAGAAAGCACATGACTCCATTTCTTGTAAATCATACCGTCATTAAATATGTTCATCTCTATCGCGGCTGGCTTGTGGATTCTTCTTAAAAAGTGTCTACTAATTATAGGTCTGAAGCTGGTCACTCTATACGTTTGGATGCACTCATGCATAATAGCAGAAGTACGGAAAAATGCTGTGTTTCAACGTATACAACGTCTACTGGTCGCCAAATCCTGTCGGACACATTATTATGCATGCTGGATTACTTGCATACACTTAGTTTAGTGCAAAGCATATCCTTGTCCGAATTACAGAAGCTGTCATTTCGTGATTGATAAATTATGTTGTTTTTTCCGTGTCTTTTTTTAGTGTTTACGTAAACCCGCAGCACACTTATAGAGCCTTTTCACGGCGATTCCGTGGATGGCGCCATGTTTGACCACGTGACGACGGGTCCATTACTTGCCTCAGTCGCCTCCGTGTTTACAATGGATATGCACGACGCCGGTGCAGCTCAGAAAAGCTCTGTTTTGGCGGATATCGTAGACAGAGACTGGGTGGACTTCACGAAGCTTTGGTCACAGCTTCAGAGGACATATAAGCAATTTCGGAGCTCAATACGCCTTGTCCAAACAGCGTGAGTAGTACAGTGCTTGTACTAAAAGCGGGGCTAGGAATATATTCCAAGCTGTCCATACTTCCCGCTTAGTAATTAAATTAGGATAAGTGTGTTTCGGTCTTCGTTCTATATTTGGCAAAGAGTATAAGCCAGCGGCTTGTGATGTTTCTGACTCATTAACGTTCCTCGGCTCGGTCACTATCGGATTGTTTCTTTTCTGCCTAACAGATCGCGAGTTTGCTCAGTTGCGATATATTTGTTCTTGCTACGCACCAGCTTTCTAACGTAGATGTTCTGTTCTTTTTAGTAGCTTGGAGGCAAAGACGTATGATCGCTAGTCGCTCGCTTAATCGGTGAACTGTCACGAAATGTTCAACTTTGAACATTGGTATGTTGTCGTCGCCATCACCCATGCTTCAGCGCATCGATTGAAGAGTGGGTCCATTTACTTATCTGTGATATGTTGGTGATAGAGTGGGCTTAAGTTTGCGCCTGAGTTGGAGTGGATGTGTCTAAATAACGTGGGAGAAACTCGCTATGCCAGTAAGTGGCACTACTCCCTTTGTCACTTTGTAACGAGCGGTACTCACTCTTGTCAACGCTCCGAGATTGAAGCCCTTTCTTTAAAGGTTTGCGATACAACGCTGACGGATCAGTCACGTTTTCTTTTATACTCGAGGAAAGCCATGCATTCCGAAGGGCCGGCGACACAAGCAGTCGTTATGCAGCAGCGGTCCGTGAACTTGCCCCCACAGATTCGTTCCATTCCTTAATGTGCCAGTTACGATATTTTGCAGCCAACTACTGCACATATCTTCCCTCTACAGCTCCTTATTTTGCAGTATGAGTGGAGAACAGCGGGTTAGCGAACACCCAGGTGAATTTTCGATAGCTGATCGCACAGTAAGAGGGTAGAAGCGGTTATGGTTTTGCACTCATGCACTTTCGCTGAGGCAACGTGCGGTGCGCCGCTGAAAGCGCCATCTCATTTCTGTAGAGCTAACTGCTCCGATAAAACGGTCTACACTGTTGCCAGCTTGTGTTTATTTTACCTACACAACTTGGTGTGGCGATGCAGATTGCTTTTTTGTTGTTGTTGTATTGTTGTTTGCATGTGACGCAGAATGTCTCGAAGCAATTTCTTGCTATTATTTTACGTTGTTATTCGGATATGTTACCCAAAGCTACCTATGTAACACGGACCAATGAGCTCGTCAAGCTGCTTACGCAGCCGTTTTTTTTTTCTTTGTCCTCTCAAGGATCTCTCGGGGCCATTGGGAAAAATTGTCAGTCACTTAAGTATACTTAAGTGAATTGAATGCGAAAACATTAGGACTTGTTTCAGTTGTCACCTTAAAATAAAATTCTACCTAAATCCACCTTAATCCATCTTGCTCTAAATTTTACCAACATTAGTCCACGTTAATCCACCTTGTTCTTATTTGTACCAACCTTAATCAACTTTAATCCACCTTGCACCAATTTTTACCAATCTTACTCTGCCTTATTATTTAACAATCCACCTTAATTCAATTTCGGAAGTGGGCCACGGCGCGCGTCCGACGCAGTGGCCGTTCGCCGTGGGATTTTGCGGTGCGAGCGGCAGCAGCTACAGCTCCGGAAACGTGAAGCCGGCACTTGGTCATGTGGCTTTTCTTGCAATCCGATGTTAACGCCGGACGGTCGCCGGATTTCCCGCTTCATGGAGCATATAAGGTTTTCGCATTAACGAAGAAACATCAAATCATGTTTAAATATACAGCAGCACGGGTCGAGCTCATACTGCGACAGTGGTTCACGAACCACCACGGTCACTGCAAGAACTAGTCGATTTGACTCCTGAAGTGTTTAGTCGAACATTCTGAGTTGCTCACTCAACGCTGCACAATGTTTGATGACACAGCGCACACATCATCTCCACAGCGGTAACTCACATTGCTCCACGGCACCGTGCAGGGACATGCGTGGAACGTTCATTTTTCGCAGCAGTTTTCACGATAAATGGGATTAACGTCAGGAACGACGGAGTGGCGGGAACTCTCGCCAGTTCAGAGCAATGCAAGAATGTTTGGTGTGGCAGGAGATTGTTTCTTTGCTAATGGCCGCCGAGAACGCGAGGAAATGAAGAGCCGGCTAACGAGCACTGCGGAATTGTTCTCAAAGTCGAACACAACGCGAACGAATTCTGATGCTCTCGATAATGATGCCGGGAAGCGATTTCCCGGAGGCTCAGATAACACCAAAATGAATATGCACGGATGTGAAGTACGCACAGGCGACAAGAACAAATGCAGGGTCGTTGGAAGCACTTGGCAGAAGCGGGGAGACCCGGGGATAGGAAAGCGGTCACTTGGCCATCACTGACAGCTTCTTCGCTGAGCGTCTGTAGTGTAGGTCATCCTGAAGATACCATGAATATAGGTAACATATGTAACAGAAAAGCAGACAGATGTGACCTCTGCTTAGGGGTGCAGCTGTTAGGGAGGGGACGCGGTAGGTTGTTGCCCCAACAGCCGTTGAATAGAAGCTTCAACATTCGCATCAGCAATTTTGCTGCTGCTGAGAAGGGGGTGGGGAACGATTTGGGTGCGCAGGAAATGGGGCCCATTATTACACTGGACAGATAGCATTACTGGAAGAGTGGCACAAGCAGTGTTTCAATAGTTTGAACGTTGGGTGTTTTTTCTCATATGGCACTTTCAGGAACTAGTTAAACCTGCTAGCTGCCATGCAATTTTCTCCTATGCTTATTGCTTCCCTAATAACCGTTTGAAAGAGCGCCTCACTATTCTACGGTCCTTCCCTCCTCCTCTTAGCTCCCATGCTCCTTACACAGAAGAAAAGAACGAAATCAAGCCTGCACGAAACTTCATTGTGGCCCGGTTCCCGGCCTTGTCTGTGTGTGATCGCCAAGAAAAGTCACCGAATTCGAATTCGTTGAAGCCGTTGAGCAAACAATATACGGTAAAGATCGGAAGAAAAAAATAAAATGAAAGCACGAGGAAATAAAAAGAAACTGTTATATAGAGCGTATAGCCTAGACTCACGTTTTTTTTTTCTTTCAGATTTCGCCGCATCCCTTCTCCGAACCGAAATGAAGACTCCTGGGTTTGTTCCGAAGCCACTGTTCTGAAGAAACGTCACAACGTAACAGGCGTTGCTGCGTAAAGTAAGCATTATCGGCTGCGACGCAGAAACACTCTTTATGTGCTCGTAGTGATGCACTGTCGAATCCAAGAACAGCGCGGAAAGACGGAATGAAAGAAAATGAAGCGTAGCATTCAAGGAGTGAAAAGTTCGAAGTTTTCTTCTTTCAGATGGGAAGAGCACAATAGCGGCAACGCTATAATGCGAGAAATGCGAGAAACTTGAGCGTCGCCGCATTGGCTCGAAAGGCGAACTCATTCTTCTCTCGCGGGTGGGAAATTGATAGACCCCGGATTTTTCTTTCTCTTTGTGTCCGTCTCTGCGAGGTCACTGAGATTTGAGGTGAGTCAAGTGCTCGACATTTATGCATGTACTTGGCAAGTGACTACCTCTAATGCGTTTTTTGTTTCTATTTTCGTCCGTCAGCGGAATGCAGAGATACTTCTAAAACGTCCGCCTTGGATTATATATGGACACTCGTTCCGGAATAGGTAGCTGCCATACGCGCATAAGAAATTAAAACTAGAAGTTGAAAAGCAATTCGAATTTGAAAAGCTGTGATACATTTGAAGCTTGGCATGCTACAGTCCGTGAATGTAAGCTTTTCTTTCCCAGTCGTACGCGTCACAGCGGTGCAATCGAAGACCTGAATTTAAGGATAGTTGTGTCGCCTGCCGTATTACGATTTGAGGGGACGAGAACAACGTGACGCTCGATGTAAAGTTGCGGTATGTGCACTAACCCGGTGGAGACGTGAACTGTGAGTAGTGACAGTAGGTTTGACGTCATAACTGCTTTGACTCATCAAAATCAGCAGTGCAGGTTCAGTTAATGATGCGTCGTACCAGCCGAAATTCTCAGAGATAAATCTTGATGCCAAGAGTACCACGTTCACTGCAAGCTGGGCTCGTATTCCCAAGAATTCGCGCAAAATAAAAGCACGTGCGCGTCTTATCTTGACTAAAATATATTTTTTTTTTACTCTCGGCCATATTTCCAGGGAAGCAGGAAGCAATACAGCAAATAGCCTCCGGCGAGGCCTTCTTAGAGTACGGCACCGTTCTGGATGGACCCTTGCGTTCTGGTGTCTTCGGATGACGTGGCGAGGGCGAACTGGTACGGCGTCAGCACAAGGTCCTCTGAGTGCCCCATGGCCCCATACCTAGTCGACAGCCCGAACACGCTGCTCGGCTCCCGTATTGTCACCTATTCCAGCTGTTCAAAACGAAGAACGCGCAGGCAGACCAAGCACCGTTTCGCCTCGCTGCAAAAGGTGCCATCAACTGCTGAGGGCATGCTGTCATCACTGTTTCCAGTGGCAGGAAACCGACTAGTAATCTAATGGCACATTCGACGGGCTCCTACCACGTTATGAGTCGGCCTAAAGCGATGCGGAACTTTCTCGAGATTGGATACATGGGAAGTCTGCGTGAGCCAAACATTGAGCTGCTGAGATCAGAATTATGTCGGACTTTGGTCACACTTCCACCTCTAAGGTGAGAGCGCCTTTGAGCACTCTGAGCTGGAACGCGGTGGTTTTGAAGGAACCAAGCCAATGCGTTCCGAGCACTAGATTTCAACTTGCACAATGTAAAGCGCTCCATCGGAGCGCTCTTGAGCGCTCGAAAGCGACTTGTCGAATGTACCATTAGCTTAGGGTGGAGTGTGTCCGCTGGAAGGTTCGGTAGCTTAAATGAAACAGGGAGCCTTCATTCAGTACTTTCAAGAATACTACCTAAAATATGAGGTCTTGCAGCGCCTTCTCGCTATCCTTGGGTCGACTGCAGCTAAGACACATGCGTGTACATTCGGTAAAGGGCCTTCGTTCCGTCCTATAATCCATATCATTGTCGGCCAGCATAAATAAAACTTACCCCTTGCTTCTACATCGCGAAAGCTCTACTGGTGGCACGCGGATTACCCGAGACCCTAACTTGTGATGGTGTACTTCAAGAAGGTCCATAAATGCGTCAATACGGGCGAGCAGCGAATCAGTGTAGGCATTAATCCCGTGGTCTTGCTTGCCGCCTGGGCTCAGTAGCGACCAATGGTACTTCCTGGCCTGCGGCGGCTGTCTAATGATTCCTGCAATACTCACTTTAAGGACCTCTTTCTACGATTCTTGTTAGGCAATGCTAAATGCCGCCTGATAGTGCGGTATTCTGGGTCATTCGCCACCTGAGAAGTTAGCTTATTATTGGCTAAGCAATTGCATTAGCAGATGCCCGGGCACAGATAATCAGTTAGGCGTCTCTGCTATTTGTCTTCATTCCAGCTCGTGGTATGCTGGCTTTTATTAAATTGGCATTCGCCACTTCTTTCTGCCCTGTTGAGATGCTTCTGCGCAATTTATTCCTTCGCTCTGCTAGCCTGGGCAGTGTTTCTCCTTTCAACTCGTTCATGGAATACGTCCGCATACAGACGACCACAAGTGAAACACGGTCAGTGTGTCGCATGGACATCGGTATAATTCGTGCAAATTCCTCCGTAAGTGACATTGGCCGATGCGCCCTTGCGCGCATGTGGTTTGAGTGTTTCTTTGTTGTTGTTTGATAAATTATCTGAGACCGGAAAAAAAGGCTACCGAAGGAAGGGCCAGATATTTCACAGACTTAAAAAATAAACATTTAGTAACTTGAAGAAGGAGCAAGAACAAGAAGAATAAATGCAGCAAGGAAGAAATCTGACGATTGAAAGATTGTATAATTGGACCGCGTCGCTTAATGACGTGGGATGCAAGTGACAAAGTTTTAGTCATCACCACTGCGCTCCATTTTTATCGGTCAGCGTCTTCTTTCTTGCAAGATTCCATTTCATGAGTGGCGTCGTTCCCCCATGCACGTCAGATTGAAGTTCTCTAGATAGGCAGTTATTCTATATAGATGACAACGTTTACATTATCAGAGCGGATTACTTTTACTTTTTACTTTGGTACCGCTTCGTACAGTCGGCAATTATTCCTAGCCGTCATGGGACGCGGAAAACGCCCTATCATGCGGGGTCCCTAACAAATAAAACTTGATAAACTGAGAGTCTGATCGTCGTTACGTTGTGCAATGCAGAGAAATGTATGTTCCTCTCGAGCCTGGTGAAAAATATGTGATACGGAATCTGAAATTCTACCTTAATGTCTTTAACTGTCTAAGAGAAAGAAAGAAGCATTGCGGGGCTATAACTTCGTGCAATATATGTCACGCGAGGGCTGTATGTTAACTAGCATTCAACTCAACTCGGCATGCATGGTTGCAAAAACAACATTTTCAGTACTAGTCATGTGTCTGGTTGTCCTACTTACAATTTCAGTGAACGCAACGCAAGCGCTACTAGACAGGCTATTCTTATCTAATTGGATGACAAGAGGCGAAGGGCACGAAAAACGGGAGAAGGTTTCCATGGGGCCGGGCTAGCGCAGTGAACGCAGATAACCGGATGAAGAGGGTGGTGCCGGCGTCTGCCATTGGATCGCTACATTTTACTCAGCTTGCGGTGGCTGCTAGGAAATCGCGGCCGCGTGCTGCGGGAGGCTAAATATGCCGCTAAACCGGATCCTCAGCAAAGACAACTTGGCAAAGCGATGTCGTGTACGTGCCGAAAGGGCTCGACAATATCATCCTCCCGCGCATTTTTTTTATTGTACGTTAATAAATGCATTCTCATCAGCTGCTCCGAGTAGCCAGTGCCAGAGCGATCGGTGGGCAGCCATCTTCTATTCATTTCGCAACGGCACAGTCTCCGGCTATACCGAAAGAAATACCATTCGGTTTTGTTCAGGATAACAATGAATCTTTAAAGCGCGCACGTCGTGGTGAATTTTCGTGGTTTTGTGACGTCGCGCGACAGGCAGGCGAAGTAGGCGCACAGCCCGAGAACTTTTGACAAACAGCGGAAGGCTGACGGTGAAGCAGTCGTAGAGTCGGAAATAATTATTTTTCTTTTGTTCGGTCAAATCATGCATAATCAGTGCGTACACACCATATGAGATGATGCGATTTCGCGGTTGTTCTGACGCCGCGTGACAGACAGGCGAAGTGGGGATGGCCCGAAAATTTTTTGACCAATCTTAAAGGGCGGATTTCAAAAATGGCATAGTAAGGTTTGGAATAGCTTTACGTTATAGCACCCCCCATTCCAAGATGTCAGGTGTTTCTGAAATCTTAATAAACAGAAAAATTTACCTTTATCATAAGAAGAGCACTATTCGTATAGCTGAGGTACTTGGAGAGGCGCACATTGCACAAGAGAGTCATCAAAATTCGTACTTACAAAATAACAATAGTTCACTAATTATCCTTTTTTTACATCTTTGTGGCATGTACTGCCAATTACGAATTGGAGTCGGAAGTTGGCAAGGCAAGACCACTTAGAGGAATTCTGAGGTTGGCATCGGTCTTGAGAGAGAGAGAGAGAGAGAGAGAAAGGCAAAGGAAAGACAGGGAGGTTAACCAGAGATTATTTCCGGTTGGCTACCCTGTACTGGGGGAGGGGAAAGGGGATGCAATAGGTGAGAAAGAAAGAAGGATAAAAAAGAAAGGAAAAAGGAAAGGTAGTCCGGCATCGGTCTTGAGGTATGCATTTACATATACGGCGTGGCAATATGCACTCGTGTTTCAGCTAATTTTGCCCTGCACGGCTGAAGAAGACGTTCTGTGAAAAAAAGCAATTGAAATAAGCGGATTTTGTTGCAAGTTTGATGATACTTACTTCTAAGGCTGTTCTGCTTTTAAAGTTTCCGAAGTGGGTGTGCCTTGAGAACTCAGCGGCTTCAATTCATCAATCGCATCATGTACCCTTAAGGAACTACAATTAACATTTATTCAATAAAGTATTTTCTAATTAGCTAAACGTTCCGGTAATGCATCATTCAGTTAATGTCCGCCTCCTTCAGTAATCTACCTGAGGCGGTAGAATTGTGTCATTTTCCACAGGCAAACTAAAACATTTCTTCTAGGATTCAATAAAGAAAAAATGCACTTAGGCCCCAAGCTTGTCACCTTTGAGGCACATTCTTCAATAAGGTCTGAACACAGGGGCCATGGGATTGACCATCATCCGCACAGATTCCTTACGCAGTACTTAAAACGACTGGCGTCTTTCAAAACAAGTCCGCCTTTGAATGAGCACTGTTGTGAGTGCGTGCGTATGACATTTTACCCCATTTACTTCTCTCTTTGTTTCTTTATTTCTCCCGCGCATCCTTTGAGATTGTAAGGCCCGTCCTCCGCACCCTTCTAAGCCAGCTAGACGGAAGACCACTCTCGATGGATAATATTTTGGGACGATGATCAAAAAGCACTACCGCGATTCCTGAAGGCAAACGGAATGACACGACTTTCTCTCCTTCTCTTAACCCGCCGCGGTGGCTTAGCGGCTGTGGTGCTGCGGTGCTAAGCACGAAGTCGCGGGATCGAATCCCGGTCGCGGCAGGCGCATTTCGATGGGGGCAAAATGCCAGAAACGCCCGTGTCCCGTGCGCTGGGGACACGTTAAAGATGCAAAATTAATCCGGAGTCCCCAACTACGGCGTTCCTCATAAACAAATCGTGATTCTGGCACGTAAAATCCCAACAATTAAGTTCATTTATCCTTCTATTATTTTTTACTCTACTGCCCTACCATTCCTCCAGTGCAGGGTAGCCAACCGGGCCCAGTCCTAGTTAACCGTCCTGCCTTTCATTTATCCTTTCTCTCTCTCCTTTTCTTCACGCTCCCCTTCTGCTAGTGTAGGGTAGCAAATCAGGTGCAACCTGGTTAACATCCCTGCCTTTCCTTCTCTCTAGTATAGTATTTGTTAATGACGGGGGCGCCGATTGCAGTGACGCAGACAACATGGCGGTGATCAATCGGTGGCCACGAAAACAGACGGCGTTCAACGCCGTTCCCAGCCTTCTGCGCATACGTATTATAGCCATCGCTGATAACGCGAAGTCATATTACTTGCTGGCCTTGACCTCATGATCGCGTTGTTGGGAAGAGCTCAGCGGCTGCTTTACATGAAAGGAACTTTGCTTTCTCTCTCTTTTCGAAAACGGGTTGCGCACGATGAAACCAACAATGCGTGACTCTAAACTTCAGCCAACTGTTGCTCTATTTTACTCCTCGGATACCTATGTATTATTCTCAGCGCTTCAGGCCACGTTTGACCTCGTGCAGCTGTTGCCGAAATAGAAAAATATATATGTATATATAAAGGATGCGCAGAATATTTAAGTGGGGGGAGGGGAGGGGGTGCAGGACTTTTCGTATTTGGTCCTCTAAGCGAAGCGACGAGCATCGAAAACTGGGCTTATGCAAATTCACTTCGATTCGAAACTACTTGAAAAGGAAACTTTCAGACCTTAACGTATTCTGCTATTTGCGCGTGAAATTTGTGTGCCTACGGTTATTTGGAAGAGAATACTTGTCTTTTTTTTTTTTTTTTGAAAGACTAGAAAAAAAAAGTTGTAATGCGTTTAGCTCTCAGAACACTCAGCATATAGAAGCATAGAAATCGACAGAATGGACGTGACCGTGGTAGCCGTGTTTTCGTAATATGGAAAATATGGAACCATTTTTACGGCAGTAAATGTGTAAGAAATACTATGTGAGGTAAGGGCGGAGTGGGAGTTGTAATGGATTATACAGTTATCTTTCAGAAAGGTGCAGATATCTAAGAAATGTTTATTAAGATCCCTTGTATAACGCGTTGAGCTGAAGCGATCTCAGGCAGTGATCAAAAGTGTTGTCTTCAAGCGTGGCTACGAAAAGCTTAACTGTTCCTTACATAGCTATGCACGTAAGTTAAATTACGCCTGTAGGCAACAAATGCTGCGCATTTTATCTCTGTAGATTTTTTTTGTCGCCTGAAGTTAGCATTACCTCATGTCCATAAGACTTCTACTGTTTTGATTTGTTTCCTTAACATTGCAAGACGTTATCGAAGTGTGCCCTGACAAGCAAGTGTCAGGCGACAAAGAAAAGATCGCAACACATAGTGACAATACAGCAATGAAAAGCAATCGTTAAGCGCCGAAATCGCCGAACTTAGTTAAGGTTTTTAGAAGGCTGGTACAAGAAGATGTGACGGGAAATTAATTAACTGATACAGAGTTGACAAAAGTCTTTAAGCATATACTTCAGCAAACAGCGCGAAAACTGGACACACAAAAAAGGGGCACCTGACACAGGCACTGTGTTGTGTGCCCCTTCTTCGAGTTATGAACTGCTCGCGGGCAAGCGAGCGCGTTGAGAGGCTTGGTCAACGTTTAGCCCAGTGAGTAAGACACTCGGCTTCCTGAGCGTGGAGTCGTAGGTTCGAAACTCGCTACCACTAACGTTTTTTCCTTTCAAATTTATTCTGTTCTTATAGATTTTTTTTTTTTTTGTACACTGATTACCGAGGCGAAGTTTGAACGCAGGCGAGAGCTTGCGCGGGCGGACAAGGAACGCGCGCGTGCATAACACAGGCTTCCGAGAGAGTGAGAGTGAGGGTGACTAGGCTTTGCAGTGATGCCTTCTCCCCTCACGCACCGCCCGGGGCATGCGTACGCAGTGCTGCGGTGACCTCGTTTTTTGGATGTACAGGTAATGCTCGGTATACTAGCGTTATTGCACTCATCCACCACGGGAATGCCGTCGCCGCGGAAGCGAACCCGCGGCCTTGTGCTCAGCAACACAGTTCCGTAACCACTGAGCTACCACTGACAAGCCTAATTGTGGACTGCAGATGATGGCCTATTGTAGCGGTAGTACATGGGTGCACTCCGCAGCCTCACGAGAAAACTGAGACACACGGACAATAAGAGAACAGCAACATAAAATCTCTGATTAAATACTGAGTTACTAAGTTGACGCCAAAATTCCAACGCAATTGTTCTGAAACGAGAACAACAAAGCTTTCGTGCCGTCTTGGTTTCGTCTGGCCAATAATTTCGTCGACAAGATCTTGCTGGCTAAAAATAAACTCTCTTTACTCTAATATCTCCGCATTTCGACCATATTACAAAAGAAATAGATGCCTTTAACCTTCTTAACATTTTCCCATGTGCTGTCAGTGTTTGCTTGCTTGGGCTGTGCATTTCTGTTTCATAGAAGAGCTAAAACTGGCTCGCAAACAGACTTTTTCGTGCAAACGATACTAATAAATTACAAAAGGCAAAGTTCTCATCTGAAAGCTGCACCTCCTCTACGAGGCACGCTGTAGTGGACAATAATTTTCATAGCCAGGGAAGAAAAAGAGAGGGAAAGACAGTGAGCTATGTTCATAGCATTTTTAACCAATGTGCGCCGAAACCTCCATTCACCGCTGTTACGCGTTAGCTTCAGTAAGAATGTGGTCGCAGCGTTTAAGATTGGAAACCACAATGGATGCAACCTTGCGACTGTTCATCTAGGAGGCATGTGCTTTCGAAAACAAACCGTCGTAGTTCCACGCTCACGACCAACTGCGCTCATGAACTTTGTTAACTATTATTATCTGTCACAGCGAACTTAGGCGGTATACGTGGAAAAATTTCAGATCAGGTGCTTGTTGTCAAGAAAAATAATTATAAGGCACATGTTAAACACAATGCAGGCATAGTTAACCACAATGTTCCACTTCTTTGAGGACATGCAGATTGCGTGGCTCAGGTTTTAAGAGTTTCACATCCGACTGCGTGCGCGCATGTTTTTTGTTATTTTTTTTCACCACATTCCTTTCAACGTTTCACCATTATCCCATGGCAGCGTAGACATATAAAATGTAGCTTGGTCGACGCCGCAGGGCTGCCCTCTGCGCTTTCTATCAGAGCGTAGTTTTTTTTTTATTGAAGTGAATATTAGGAGAGGTTGGCGCCTTTATGGTGGCACCGGCTACTTCTTGTCCCTTGGAAAAGGAAACAAATTTGCGTAATTCAACTGATTAGTGCAGCCATCGCTCACGGAAATGGTCTTTCAGTATCGCTTTCAGATGTTCATGCCAGAGCGACATTTACAACCCATTTTCTATCTCCTTCCTTGCTCTGTTCGTTACTTATTCGCTGTGGAATTCAAATGAATGTAAAGGAAGTAAGGTATGCGAGACCAATTTGTCCACCAGCGTGAAATTTATGACAGAACGTAACCTGGCCGCACTATGCCGCCTAATCTCGTCCGTCGCAGGACACGGAGAATCGTGTGGCTCTATACCCCTGCATTCTGCGCATTGCTCAGTCCGGTGGGCTATGATATCCGGCCTGCGACGTCATTGTGTACAAGAGATTATGATGTCATTTTCCCGAAGTTCTCGGATTTCGCCGCACTCCCGGGGCGGGTGCAAGTTTGAGAGGAACACTCTCCGGCTACAGATTAATGCGCCCTCGCGCGACTGACGCAACCCTGGCGGTGGGCGTCCAATCCAAGACACGGACACAATTTTTCACGTACATTATTAGTGCTTTTTTTTTTTACGTGTGGGCCTCCTAACTTAGCGTGGTTCTCCTTTCGTGGCCGAGTTTGTCTCCCACCCTTGCAAGCAAACAGGACTGAGCGGAAAGGGGAGCTCGTTTTTCGTAGAGAAGCAGTCTCGAAGTTTTCGGGACGTAAGTCGATTTGTCCTTGGCAATGAGTCAAGATGACGCGGAACTGCCTGAAGTGGAGTCAATGTGGATGTCATCAGAGACGCATGCACTTGAGAGGTGGTGCACCGTTATTTGCAAATGGAGCTAAGTATGAACACTATGATAGCGTTTAGACTGGCTAAATGACGACCACGAGGAGCCTCGGAAGCGACAGCTACCGTCCTAACCTTGCCCCGTGATATGATTATCGAAAAAAGAAATTATAGGGTTTTACATGCCAAAACCACTTTCTGATTATGCGGCACGCCGTAGTGGAGGACTCCGGAAATTTCGACCACCTGGGCTTCTTTAACGTGCACCTAAATCTAAGTCATTTCGCCCTAATCGAAATGCGGCCGCCGTGGCCGGGATTCGATCCCGCGACCTCGTGCTCAGCTGCCCAACACCATCCACTGAGCAACCGCGGCGGGTTGTGTGATTACCGATTTTTCTTCTAATTTCATACCACTCGTATTCATGAATCGTATATTGAGGCTACTTCCTCCTCATAATCATCTGCCTTACTTTTCATTTGGCTATAGTCCCAGTCTTCTGTCCTCTTCCCTCTCTTTCAGTTTGGGGTAGCAAACCAGGCTGAAACCTGGTAAGCCTCCTCAATATTCCTTTTCTATCTCTCTTATTACTCAAGCGCACTGATGTCGCTTTGCTAGCATTTATTTGTTTATTCATTTTCATTGCGTCTTGCTATTCTCTTTTAATGTAACTACCCGACTTTTTTCCCGCGTAACCACCGTAGCGAGCGAGTGTAATAGTCGAGTGTGAACAGCGACACCTGTAAAGGCAGGTCATCGGTTGCTACATGTACCCTGCTGTACAGTTTAGGACACTTGTTTGCGGACATGAATATCGTTCACATATTTACTGAGTGCGATATTCTGTGGCATTATTCTCTCTTTTTTGCGCATATTTGTTTTCCTTGCTAAGGAATAAGGCGTAGCCAGTGCCGCCATAAAGGCGATAATCTCTGCCATTATTCAGTTCAATTATAAAAAAGCAAACGTGTAAGGAAAGAAAGCCAATAAAATGCAGAAATTGCAATGTGTGCTCACGAAACTGGAAAAGTAATTTTTGAAGAAATGAGACATTCTTGATTCTCTGACGGGTATCATCATTATCATCATCACAATAATCAGCCTATTTTTTTTTTTAATGTCTACTGCAGGACGGAAGCCTTCCCCAGCCATCTCCAATGATCCCTGTCTTACGCTAGCTGATTCCAACTTGCGCCTGCAAATTTCCTAATTTCATCACCCCAGCTAGTTTTCTGCAGTCCTCGACTGGCTTTTCTTTCCCTTGGCACCCATTCTGTAACTCTGATGACCCACCTGTTATCTACCCTACGCATTACATGGCCTGCCCAGCTCCTTATATTTTTTCTGTTAATGCCAGCTAGAATACCGGCGACACCCTTTTGTCCTCCGATAGACATCACTCTTCTTACTGTCTCTTAATATTAGGTCTAACATTTTTCATTCCATCGCTCTTTGCGCGGTCCTTAGCTTGTACTCGAGCTTCTATGTCAAACTCCACGTTTCTGCTCCCTGTATGTTAGCATCGGTAGAACGCAAAATTGCAGACTTCTTTTCAACGACAGTGGTAAGCTTCCGGTCAGGATCTGGTAATAGGGACGGGAATAGTGAGGTATAATTTGTACGAACGTCAATAAAAATAAATCCGCGGTACAGGCTGTCCTAAGAGTTATTTTGGCTGCGCTGTCGGGCAGGGCCTTTTCGTTGAACGTCACTGCCTCTGCAGTCTCTGCTCTGAAGGTCTAAACTTGGTGTGTGTATTCACTTTTAACTGTACTGCGAATAAATTATCCTAACCCACTTAAGATCTTTATGGAAGATCGGCAGAGTGGTGCGATTTCTTTTTATAGCTTTGGAGAGCTACATCGATATTTATTGGGTGTTATTCATTACCTTCTGTTCATGGAAACAGAGGCCCATTTGTGAAAGCTGGGGAGCTTGCACGACACGCCTAGCAAACTAAATCAGATGAAAACTATGATGTTTATTAAGCGTGTTGAACACAGTTACGTTAACATTAGCTTTCACAAAATCTTGTTTGTTGGATATAAATGTTTTAGCAAAATACATAAAAAATATTGTTCATCAAGAAAGCACACAGAATGCCCGCCTGATTGACAAAAAACGTGTGAAGGGATTCTGCTTATTATGAGCATTGACATACAAAATGTGCGTAGATAAGCTATGTGATTCTGTCGAGAAAAAAAATATATCACTATTTTCATGATTCGTAACTTCTACAACAAGAATTAGCACAACGTTTGATTGCTGTAAATGTAGTATAAAATTTGTCGCGGTTGACGCGAGTAAGGAACGGATGGTTTCAGCATAGCTAATATTTTCCTAAGTAAGCACGCAATGTACTTTTGACTTACATGGGTTCCTGCGGTCTACGGGGCTAAACGATAGACTTTAAGAACGCCGCCCCCTACCGCTCTGTAGCGTACGCGGTTTGTTCGTGCTCGTCTCTCTTTCTCTATCACCCCCTTCCCCTCTCCTTCTCTTTTGGTCCCCCTTACGCCTTTCCCCGCGTGCAGGGTAGCCAACCGGAACTACCTCTGGTTAACCTCCCTGCCTTTCTATGCATCCTTTTTTCTCTCTCTTTACGTAATGTAAACAAGTCGGAATACCATAGGAATTTTACATAAAACGTCAAGTAAGAAAATTATTTACTTCACTTATGAGAAGATGGCATGCAGGCGGCATATTTTGCAGCATTGCTTCGAGTTAGTGCCTTGAACAAAGATTGTCTCTTTATGTTTTGAGCAGGACAGTTTGCTTACCTTAGCGGCAATTCGGTGATGACTAGTGTAACGTAAGCGACAAAAAATATGAATCGGTCGCTCATCTTGCAGGCAGCAATAAGCACTTTCTGCAAAAAGAAGAGAAATTTGTTATAGAAAAAGAGAGAGAGAAAAAGCAATACAAGAACTTAACCAGCACAAGTGAAAGTTTCTCACAATGCTAACACCTTAAGGCTCGTTTGTTAGTCAGGAGGCCCATGAAGTTTTGGATGATACGGAATTTTTGGGGCAAGTTGGATTATGCAAAATTCTGAGATATAATAGCTGTATGACGTTGAACAGCCAGGGGGCACCCATTTTTGTGACAGGTAGGTAGGATTTAATGCGGTCCCACCGGAAAGATTTGAAGCGTAGTACGCCTCCGCCAACTCCATCTCGCTTATAGGGAAAATATAAGTTTGCTTTAAAATTAATAAAAATATAGAAAGGGCACTTTGGCACGCCTTCTGATTATGCCTGGGGAAAACTGCAGGCAACTGAGTGCGCAACGAAAGTGGGCGAACACCTGTTAACCAGGAGTTTAATAAGCAAAACATTGGATGGTCAAATTCTCATTAGCCAGCTGTTAATGATTTTCAATTTTCATTTACCATGTTCTATTTACTGTTACCCTTATTCTTCTCGAACATTTACTTCTATGTTTTGCTTGAGCTTAAAACTGCTGTTTATCTCGTTGCCAAGATTTCCTGGTTATTGTTTTGAACAGAAACAAGCCAGATGCTACCGTTGGCCATATATATAGTGCAGAGAAAAACGACGAGTGAAGGTTAACTATATAAAGCAAACGTTTTCTTGCATTCGTCGTTTTCTTGCTGAAAACGACGAACGTTTGAAATCACGAAAAGTAAAGCAAGATATTATTTATAAACAAACAAGCCATTTCGTTATTTTCTCAGTGATAAGTGGAAGTCTTTGTTTAGATTTATCACTTGCAATTTTTGTCAATAAAAAAAAAAAAGACGGACTTGAAGACCGTGCGCCTTAAAGTAAAGGCTCGCTGGGCTCTTCTGGCAAGCTTTTAAGGACGTTTGACTTCCAGGCCACAACAGTCTGGGCTACACGTCAAATGACTTTTCAAAATAAAAAGTTATCAATAAAGGCACTACTGTTCATTTAACAGGGCTACCACAACGATACAGTGATAAAGCTCTGAACTTCTATCGAGCAGGGCAGGCGAAGCAGTCGTGATGATACGCCGCGTTTGCGGAGAAAAGCGACCATCTCCGGTTTGCGATGTCTCGTTCAATGTGCGTGTTGCGAACATGAAGGCTACAATGTGATACGAACGATGTAACGGCCTTCTCACAGGCAGGCAACAACAAGGAAAGGCTGCATGGTGACAGTGTACGATGTCCTTGTAAAAGTGCGGCGGTGAATTTCGCAAGTGAGAGTTGCAGTGGGATTGACTGTGCTCAGCGCTTTTCTATCAAGTGACACGTACGCGATTAGCAAAACTTGATTAATTAGCACTGTACGTAGGCCTTTCCTTCCTACATGCGTGTACTTCCCACATCAAGACCGAGAAGTCAAAACCAGTGAACGGCTAAGCACCTAATGCCTCCTGTACCGAAGAAACGGCCGGTATGCGTAACTGGAGCTAAAATAGACTAAATAGAACTAAAATAGACTATATTTTGAGTCAGGAAGAGGCTATGAGGCAACGCTGTTGTTGACGAAGGTGCTAAATCAGTCTGTTTATTGTTCACATCAGACGCTTCGTGATTACCTTGAATGATACACTTGACAGAAAAGCAACATTTTTCTTTCCTTCAGTGCGGTGAGGGAAGATTGAAAAGCTGCCACACCAGCGTGTGCAAAAAGAAAGAAAGAAAGAAAGAAAGAGAGAAAGGAAGGAAGAAAGAAAAGAACACGCTATATTCTCCATTTCGCTCAAGCCTACTGAACTGCCAATTTTATGTGTGATACATAAAGTTCCCAGTCGTGATTGTGTGCACACTCGATCCTTCACTGATAATCGACTGCATGGTGCATTCATTACATCAAGCGCACGCGGCAAATATCACTGAACTATCAGCAGTCCCTGCTTTTCGTGGTCCCGTATCTCTCGCAATCACCAGCACTTGACATGCGCAGATTTTTCTCAGAGACCGTACAACGGGCGACGCACACGGCGCTCTATCGTGGCGAGAACCGCGGGGAGTAAGAACCGTTTGTCGTTGGCCGGCACATCATATATATCGTGATCGCTGACACGACAGGCTGGCGGTAATTTGTTCCATCTCCCACGTACGCAAAGAAAAAAAAAGTTTTGTAAACTTCGGCCCACTTTGCGAAAGCAATTCTATGTCAATTTTACCCAATCTACTGACTGATTAAAAGTGTGACTAATATTCAACAACATATTAACGACCTGGAGCCATAACACTGCAAATCAGAAACAGTACTTACATAATGGTGGTTCCGCGAATATCGTGCTCCAAACGACAGCCCGATTGTGACATCCAACGTACGTTGCAACCGCCTTTACGATGCTGCAAAGATGAATGAGAAAAAAAGAAAAAAAGAAGCAGCGAAGACGGTAATGTGATTTCTAGTTAATTAGACTGACCAGTTGTAGGCGATGCTGTGACGGGACGTCTGAAGCATAAAACGACGGGACACAGAGTGCACGCCACGCGCACGCTCCGACGCGGTCCGACGCGCGTTCCGATAGCGACGGACGAACCGCTTGTTGAATGCCCGCCGCCCGATCCCGTTCCCAAGTTTCGGCGGCAAGAAAGAAAGAAAGAAGAAAAAAGAAAGAGCTCGCCGGGTGGTGGCAGCGCGCATGCGTCCACCACCACGTGCGCTCGCTCCTCCGCGGCGTGCCCCGCGTTCTCGCCCTCGGGCACCTGCTTTCATTTTCGCGTCTGGACCTCCCTCGCGCGCGCGCGCGCGCGAGTGCCCCCAAACTCTCCTTCCACGAACACCGAACGGGAAAGGAAAACAAAGAGGGTGGGGAAGAGGGAAGCTGGGAGAAATCTCGATGTCCTATCTCTTCGTCAACTATATCCCGCTTTTCGTTGTTTCCCTTTATCGACACGCTTTTTTTTTTCTTTTAGTTTCCCCCTCGCAATGCCACCCCCTTCGCCCCCCCTCCCCCCTGCTCGGCCGCCTCGTATGGCCCCTCTCCTCTCCTCCTGTGCTGTGTACTCTTCCATCTTCTGTTCGCCGACTCACGTTCGGCGGGTTGAATGGCTGAACGGAGACGGGACCGAGTACTGTGCCGCGCCGCCTGCGCGGCGAACGTAAAGCCAGAAAGGCGTGAAGCGAGCGCGACGAGTCAGAGGAGCTTGCTTCAAACGCGGCCGCGCCGGTGAAGAGGGGACGTTGCGATGAGAGATTTTTTTCCCTTTTTTCCTTACTACGGGACGGCGCCGTCTGGTCTTGGCATTATCACTGCCGGAATAGGTCGTATCGGGAGAGTTCTGTTGCCATCCGGTAGCAGACTTGCTCGGCAGGGAGTATGGTTCTTCTATCTCTCTGCCTTTCTTCATTTGATGTTCTCGTACATGCTCCTTCGCCCAGTGTAGGGTAGCAAACCGAACGCGCATTTGGTTGACCTCCTCATTGCCCTGATGTGTTTTGCACTGATTTTTTTTTACCACGTCGGTGACATCAACACTTGTCTTTCTCCCGTCTCTTTATGTTGTCCTACCCTTTCTCCTTTCCTGAGTGCAGCGTAGTGAGCAGTGCTTATTCCTGGATGGCCTCCCTGCCTTTCACTTATCACTCTCGTACCCTCTCCCGCTCTCTGTCGTACACAATGGAAACTTCTGGAAAGGCCACCAATAGACTTGTCCAGCAGTGTAGAGTGACGACCCCCAAGTGTCTGCACTACCGTGGGAGGTTATCTGGGACTACGTTATTCTGCACTGCCCAGCTAACAGTGCCGAAAGGAATTAAACGCTTGGTGTCTCCCTTTCGGAATCCCACCCTCCCTGGAGCGAGCCTCCAGCACCTCCAATTCCGGTTGAGCCCACGGGCATTGCGCAACAGTGCAATCCAGGTACTCCAAGGCTTAATGGAAGTCACTCGTCTCTCCAACCGAGTCTGAGTCCACATGAACACTAGACCCCCACATAGGAACGGTAACAGACAAACAACGAATCCTCTCGTCCGCAGTTTCCACCCTTTCCAGTTGCCATCGAGCCATCTCTTTTTTCACCCTCTCCTCACCTCAGAAACAGTGGTTGAAGCGCCCAGTTGAGTGATAGAGTTATCAAGACTTCCAGCTTCAAAAATTGATTATCATCGTTCGTCTTATCGCAATTTCGCTACCTTCCCGTTTGTACAAAACTTAGATCCTAGAAATGATTTGTATCAAAATCCTAAGGGAGTTTTGTCTTCAAATTTGCAAGCGCAGCGCGTCGCAAAACGAAAGAGAAGAAGAGAATGCAGCAATAGCACTGGCTAGAGAAAGAGAGGAGAAATTAATGAGAAAACGCAAATACTTTAGCGTTTGCAAATAGATGTTTGTAGAAAATAGCGAAAAGACGCGCTTATCTTATCAACCACGGACGCTTTGTCCCCCCTGTGCTGTAGGGGCTGTTTATACAATTTCCCTCACATCTCCTAAGTAAATTTCCAGTATATGCTTGAGTAGCATGGTCTGGTGCAAGTTGGCCTTGCGTTTGGTGAAGCTATGATTTATGGCACGAACAGAGGAAGTGCTGGCGGTTTCTTTTGCGCAAGTGGCACATTTTACAGCGTAAGCTGTTATGAACTCATTCCAATAGCCGTTTGGTTGGTGGTGGTGTCCGCCGCCACCGGTGTCCGTTGCAGTTATCGTCGGAAATTAGAAAAGAAAGTACCGTTCCCGCCCTGGATCGAACCCGGGACAGCTGCGCGGGAGTTAGCTATTCCACCACTGAGCGACGTCATTTTTTTAAACGTGGTATTTATTACAATGAATGAAATGTCAGCACTTGCTAGTTTGCAGCGAAAAAATGCCCTATAAGCGCGTCCTAGCCCACGAGGAGAGATGCCATGTGACATGCTCGCTGCGTAGCATCGTTACGTGCACACTTTGCATTGCAGTTGCATATTATTGCACCAGGTGGCACGCCATGTAGTAGTTGCATAGGTAGAGCTACAAGGCAGACAGAGAAGGTTTGAGGAAGGAAAAGAAGATTAAAGAGATGCATATACAAAAATGCTAGAATGAAAAAAAAAACATGTATTATACACCTGATTAAATAAAGCTGACTAGGGGACTATGTCACCGCCACGTTTCAGAAGAAATACCAATAAATCCTCCTCCTCCTCCTCCTCATCATCATCATTAGCATCGTATCGTGCCACTTGTCTTGCGATGAGAGATGAGCGCCGCGTGAGGCCTATAGATTTAGTTTAGTATAGTGAGAAACATGTATGACATACGTGATTAAATCAAGCAGGCTAGGTAATTGTTTGTCAACGCTCGCTTCAAAGGGTATGCCAATAAATCCTCCTCCTCCTCCTCCTCCTCCTCCTCCTCCTCCTCCTCCTCCTCCTCCTCATTATCATCATCGTCACCATCATCATCATCATCATCATTAGCATCTTGTTGCGCCACTTGTGACGCGATGTGACATGTGCGCCACGTAGTCTGGATACCTGTATTTACTCTTCGGTACACGTTATTGCGCTTCCTCGCCAAATACGAACCGCTGCTGAAGAAGCGAATGGTAAAGCTACACGCGCGGCAGCACCCAGGCAACGCCGGGTTCAGCAGACCGCTGTGCAGTGAGCAGCACAGGCCGGAGCTCGCCGTCGACGCCGCGCGGTACAGTTCAGATCGTTCTCTTGAAAACGACGCGAAGACACTTCGTCGCGGAGATAGTGCATGACGCCGAAACTAGAGGTCCTTTGCATGTGCCGTGCAGGTCTGTGCTTTATTTATATATGTTCAACTCAGGTGTGCAAGATATTCAGGATATTTTCAGAAGAGCAAGGTATTTCGCAAAAGGAAGAATATTAAGGCGTAGTTCTTCCAAGAGGCGTATTTTCAACCGGGTATGAGTTTATACTTTACCGCCACTGCACGGTGAAGCGCACGCACTTGATGATAATGATGATTGTGGTAATAATAATCATAACAATTTTTTTAGTGAATGCTACAACCACATTGTGAGGGTAAGGCAAGAATCGGCTGGCATTACGATAACAGCAGCTAAAGGAAAACACGAAAAAAAAAAGACTGATCAGAAATCAAATTATTTAATGCGTGATGCCGTAGCCCACCTTGTAAGATGATGAAGAAATAAATGAAGTTAAAGAAGTTAAGGAAAAGCTAAACATTGTGCTAATTAGTGAGTACAGCATAGATCTCGAGCTAAATTCAACAACCGTTCGCATTTAATTGCGATAGCAACTATATGGACTCGCGAAGCGCGTTCACTCTGTCGGCGCCGCCGTCGCCATGCTGTCTTAGAATCGATGACGCACCTGCGGCCTGTGCCTGGAAAGTAGGCTTCCAGAGACTCGCGAGACGCACAGTGAATTTGGCTGCAACAACGACGAAGCCAAGTGGAGCAATGTCTCCGAGATAGCGTAAGGCCGGTTCACTTCGATCCCTGACGCCATTCTACCTTGCCCGACTACCATAGAATCTAACCGGTACGTTCCAGAGTAAAACGCGGTGATTTTGACGTCGCCCCTTTCGTCGCGCCGGGCTTGGCAATGGAAATTTCAGTCCAAGTAGCATGACGTCATTAAGCAGAGTGCACAAGCCTGTTATCTAGGAGAGTGGAGTCATCCGCACGCTCCACTCAATCGACTCTACAGCGGAGCCAGGGCAGCGTTCTGCCTTCCGCTGCATGCATAAGCGTTGCGCGCACAATGAATAACCTTCCCGATGCGTAGTTGTGTGCATACTACAAGGTGGTGCGCACAGCGGTCTGAGCGGAAAGGACAGTGCACTTCAAAGCTGCAAACGTGGACGGTTTTCCTTCTTTCTCATCTCGTGCAGCATTGAGGTGCGACACCTAAACGCCTGTAGCGGCACTCGTGATAACGTTGGCGTTGTAAGACGCCTAATAGCTGCAAGGGTGCTGTTCATGCTGCGTTGAAACAGCGCATATTCTTTAAACACTCGGTGAAAAACCTTGCAATCAGTTTCAATGCTTCACATATCTGGGCACAACTCCACAATTATTCTTCCCCACGTCTTTATCTTAGAGCGACACCTCCTCCAGTAGACATCTCCAGGCTTGGAGTGGCGCCTGACACCGGCAAAAATGCCGAGAGCCAGTGGGGCTGTACTAATCCAATTCGGAAGACCCAATAAGCTTCAACAAAAGACACTCCCTCACCACAACAGGAATTGGCCTAGCTGGTGCAGTATTTGGCCATTCCCTCCCAAAGGACTCATTCGATCAACCAATCGCCCTCAGTCCCCAGCAGCTGCGGTGCACCTGACCAAGGCGGCGGTCAGACCTGTTACGCAGCAGAGGGTGCTGGGAATCTTCAGACCTGGACAGGCCGCTAATGGAAACTGACCCTGGCTACATTTAAAACCTGAACTGTATCGAGTGAAGCTAGCTTAGCAAGCCTCCTTGAGGAACTATTAAGCATTGTTCGGGATATCATTGGCCTTAGTGAGATTAGAACTGGTGAGGCTTATACAGCGCTGACTAATGGCCACGTCCTCTGCTATAGAGGACTTCCAGATGAGGAAAAAGTATGGAGTAGGATTCCTAATTCAAAAAGAAAGGACGGGCAACATTGACGAATTCTACACCATGAATGAGACAGTAGTAGTAGTCGTAATAAAACCTAATAAGATGTATAGAATAAAGGCAGTACAAGCCTACGCTCCTACCTCCAGTCATGATGACGATAAAGTAGATTAGTTTTATGGAGATGTGGAATTAGCGATGACAAAAGTGCAAACTCAGTACACTGTAGTAATGGGCGACTTCAATGCAAAAGGGGAGAGAAAGCTGGCTGGTGAACTACGCCGTCGATTCTAGAAACACTAGAGGAGAGATGTTGATAGATTTCGCGAAAAGAAATCAGCCGCGAATAACGAGCACCTTCTTCAGGAAGCGTAGAAACAGAAAGTGGATCTGAAAAAGTTTTAACGGTGAAACAAGAAATGAAATTAATTTCATGCCTTCTGCCGATCTCAGCATAGTGTAGGATGTAGAAGTGTTAGGTCGGGGGTAAGAGCAGTGATCATAGGTTAGTGAGGTCTACGATTGACCTCAATTTGAAGAGAGAAGGAGTAAAACTGGTCAAGAAGAAATAGGCCAATCTAGACGAAGTAAGCATAAGAACGGACCAATTCAGGCTGGTACTTGCAAATAAATATGCAGCCTTACAATAGAGAGATGAAGATGACATAAAGGTAATGAATGAAACCGTAACTAGGCTAGCTTCAGATGCAGAAGTTGAGTGGGAGGCAAGGCACCAGGCAAACCAGTAGGTAAGCTCTGTCAAGCAACGAATGAACCTAATAATGAAAGGACAAAGAATGGAAGTGTCCAACTCAAGAGATCAGATAGAATTTGCAGAACTGTCAAAACTGATCAACAAGGAGAAAGTAAGGGATATTCGAAATTATAACGTGAGAAAGACTGAGGAAGCAGTAAATATGAACGCAGCGTGAAATAATTGAGAAGAAAACTTGGCATAGGACAAGCCAAGATGTATGCACTGAAACATAAGAAGGGTAATATCATCAGCAATTTCGAAGATATAGTAAAAGCAGCGGAATAATTCTATACTGACCTGCACAATACCCAAAGCAGAAATGATACTTCCATTCCAAGTAGTAATCAACAGGTTACAGAGGCTCCTTCTATAACTAGCGATGAATGTAGAAGGGCCTTGCACGACATGAAACCGGGAGAAGTGGCAAAAGATGTACTACCAGTCGATTTAATCAAAGATGGGGAAGACATAATGCTTGAAAAACTATCGGCCCTTCATACGAACTGCCTATCGACTTCAAGTGTCCAAGAGAACTGGAAGAATGCCAACATTTTACTAACCCACAAACAGGGAGACTTTAAAGAATTGAAAAATATAGGCCCATTAGATTACTTCCAATATAATATAAAATATTCACCAAGATAATCTCCAATATAATAAGAGCAACACTGGACTTCAGTCAACCAAGGGAACAGCCCTGGTTTCATAAAGGGATACTCTACAATGAATCACATCCATACCATCAATCAGGTAATCGAGAAATCCGCAGCGTACAATCAGCCTGTTTATATGGCTTTCCTAGATTACGAAAATGCATTTGATTCAGTCGAGATACCTGTAGTGATAGAGGCATTACATAACCAAGTAGTACAGGAGGGTTACGTAAATATCTTAGAATATATTTACAGAGATTCCACAGCTACCTTGATTCTCCACAAGAAAAGTAAAAAAAAATTAAATTATGGGGTTTTACGTGCCAAAACCACTTTCTGATTATGAGGCACGCCGTAGTGGAGGACTCCGGGAATTTTGACCACCTGGGGTTCTTTAACGTGCACCTAAATCTAAGTACACGGGTGTTTTCGCATTTCACCCCCATCGAAATGCGGCCGCCGTGGCCGGGATTCGATCCCGCGACCTCGTGCTCAGCAGCCTAACACCATAGCCACTGAGCAACCACGGCGGGTACAAGAAAAGTAGAAAGATATCTATAAAGAAAGGAGTCAGACAGGGAGACACAATCTCACCATTGCTATTCACTGCGTGCTTGGAAGAAGTATTCAAGCTATTAAAGGGGGATGACATAGGAGTGAGGATCAACGGCGAATACCTCAACAACCTTCGGTTTGCAGATGACATTGTCCTGTTCAGCAACACTAGGGACGAGTTACAACAAATAATTGAGGACCTTAACAAGAAAGTGTAAGAGTGAGGTTGAATATCAATAAGCAGAACACAAAGGTAATGCTCAATAGCCTGGCAAGGAAACAAGAGTTCAGGATCGCTAGTCAGCCTCTAGAATCTGTGATACCCGTCGTGGTTGCTCATTGGCTATGGTGTTGGGCTGCTGAGCATGAGGTCGCGGGATCGAATCCCGGCCACGGCGGCCGATTTCGATGTGGGCGAAATGCGATAGCACCGATGTGCTTAGATTTAGGTGCACGTTAAAGAACCCCAGGTGGTCGAAATTTCCGGAGTCGTCCACTACGGCGTGTCTCATAATCAGGAAGTGGTTTTGGCACGTAAAAACCCATAATTAATGATTAGAATCTGTGATGCAGTGCGTTTACCTAGGTCAATTACTCACAAGGGACCTTAAACACGAGAAGCAAATTTAAAAAAGAATAAAAATGGGTTGGAGTGCATACCGCAGATATCGTCAGATCCTGACGGGAAGCTTATCACTGTCATTGAAAAGAAAGGTGTACAATCGATGCATTTTACCGGAGCTAACATATGGGGCAAGAACTTGGAAACTTGGAGGCAGAAGCAAGTTAGGTCGAGAACAAGTTAAGGACCGCGCAAAGAAATATGGAAGGAATAATGTAAGGCGTAACGTTAAGAGACAGGTAGAGAGCGGTGTGGACCAGAGAGCAAACGGGTATAGCAAATATTCTAATTGACATTAAGAGAAAAAAGTGGAGCTAGGCAGGTCATGTAATGCGTAGGTTAGGTAACCGGTGGGCCATCAGGGTTACAAAATGGGTGCCAAGAGAAGGTAAGTGCAGTGGAGGACGGCACAAGACTAGGTGGGGCGATCAAATTAGGGAATTCGCGGGCGCTAGTTGGAATCGGTTGGCGTAGGAAACGGGTAGTTGGAGATCGGAGGGAGAGGCCTTCGCCCCACAGTGGAGATAAAATAGGCGGCTGCTGCTGATGATGACACCTCATGTGCCTGTCCCCTCCGTCGTTTTTCTTTTTGCTTTATGCCTCATCTTGAGCTGCCTCTTAGGGTTCATAAATGTGTCTTCTTGTACTGCGCGTCCACTACCCGGCATAAGCTGCTCCTTAGCACTGTAATGTGCGTTAACGAATTCTCAATGTGGCTTATTCGATCGGATCCTGACGAAGAGCAAATGAATTAAATTGGCGAGTACGTGCGTGGCATATCGCGCCATCGTGAAGTTCTGGATATAAAACAGAAGTGCGCGAATACTATCTTCTATATGTCTTGCAACACCGTACTGCTTCTCGCAGCTTATGCGTAACGGTAGTTGGATTGAAGTGCACTGGGAAACTGTTTCGGTTTTCAACGAAGCGGACAAAATAGTGCAAGAGTGCGCGCCTGGAAACAGTTAGTTTTCGATGTTAAACAAGTAGAGAGAGGCGTGAGTGCTGACGACTTGGTTTTTATTTTATTTTTTTACCAAAAGCACACGGGCGCGACTATATAGCCTTCTTTTATAAAAAAATCTGTATTGTTAAAAAAAGAACAACACCCTGTATATGCGGGGTGATGATTAGTATTATAACACGTTATTCAAAAAAAAAAGAATGGCCTGCTGCAGGTAACAAATTCCTACTGCTTGAGCTTTATTATTCAGAGAGACGCGCATTACTTGTGCGAGGAATCTAAAATTCATATTCAAAAAATTAACGAAAAATCACAAATTAACTTCTTAATTAGTAACTTTAAGGCACATATTACAATTTACGAATTGTAGCCGGTGAGTTTGCTAGGCGTATCCACTTGGAATGAATTTCCAGAATGACACCAGTTAGGAGATACGTGCCATCAAGCTCGTCGTAAAATTGCGCTGTTACTCAGCTTACTTATTTAAGAAAGCTGTCTTTTATGCGTTCAAGTACAAAAGTAACTGGAACACCCACGTATTTCGTCCCCCACTTTGGGTGATAATAACTCGAAACTAGTTTCACCCTGGAAATTCAAGCGGATACGTCTCGCAAGTTCCCCGGACACAGTGCGTCAATTACAATATGTGCCGCAACGTAATTAATTGCCAATTTAATTTCTAGTTCTTTTTGTCAATTAGTAGAATATGTGTTTCGATATCTCGTGCTACTGATGTCGGCTTCTTCGAAAGTTCCAGCTCATACGCCCCAGTTATGATATCTGCAGGAAGCTATCCCTAAATATTGCGTAATAGTTGTAAATGATCAGCTTGCACATATGTATATACGTGAACGTCTTTGATCGAGGCAATGTTTGCAGACCGAGCGCGTGAGCGGCCGTGGAGGGTGTCGAACGGCGCCCGGGCAGATACAAGCCTCTGTTGCCTGCCTCCTCTCCTATGGCCTAATCATTGCAGCGCACGTCTCCAAGCCAGCGCGCGGTATTTGCGCGTGTAGCGCCTGAAAAGGGCGGAACTGCGGACTTTGCTGAAAGATGACGTGGTCTTGTCTTTATCCATTAAAAACATTATGGGGTTTTAGTTGCCAAAACCACTTTCTGTTTATGAGGCACGCCGTAGCGGAGGACTCCGGAAATTTCGACCACCTGGGGATCTTTAACGTGCACCTAAATCTAAGTACACGGGTGTCCTTATCCCTTGCTCTCAGCTATTCAGCTTCGTGATAAATGGCCCTGCTTCAAGTGAAGGTGTGTCGTGACAAATAGCGTTCTTTTAGGGGAGATGAGCTATAAAATATCTAAGGGCGTTTCTTTTTTTCTGTTTGTCAGAGGACAATATTCGAGAGAAGATGTGGCTTGGACGGAATTCTCACGTCGCACGCGCTGCTTTGACTCCAGCTCTGGCTCTAGCGTGGCGATACAGGAAGGAAATCTGGTCAATAGCCACTTTTTAATCGATCACTTTTAGCACGTTTGAGAAAGGAGCCGGCTAGGTCACCTGACCTCTCTCCACTGGATTTCTTTCCTTGGGGTTACGTGAAAGATCGTGCTTACGTGATCGACACGGACGTGAGATTAGCTCAAGACAAGGATAACGGATGTCTGCCATAGTATTCGAGCGTCGGTCATCAAGAAAGCCACTGGAGATGTGATAAAGCGGACTCAGAACTGCGTAGCTGCACGTTCTCAGGCACCAGCTGGTGTTCAACGGCGCTTACGAATTCATAGATAATAAGGGCACACTGAAATCTGATGTATATTTTTGTTTGCTTCTTGTGCAGGCGTCCCAAGTGCCAATTCGGCTCATTTAGAAGTGGTTATTTAATTTCTTGAACGCATTGCTTTTGCCTTTTCTCAACACGTGGGTCACTTCCCGGTCTGTTTACTTCGGTTTTTATTTATGCCATGAACCTGTTTTTACAGCTAGTATACACTCTCATGAAAACTACAACTGTGACTTTCATTTGGCTTTGGTCCGAAGCACGTTTCTGGCGCGGAAACTAGACGCGCGCACTCTGTCGATGCAGTGCGGGCAAAGCCGGGATTTTTAAACATGTTATGCCTATTATATTGATTTTCGCGTTTCGTGCATGGTCAGAGCGGCGCTTCGGCCGCGTTATCAAGGGGGTTTTCTTATCAATGTGATCAGTCGGCTTTGACAGACAGATAATAAGTGCGGCACAGAGAGGAAGGAATAGCTGGAAAGCAGCGAAACTTGCTCTTGGTGCCCCTTCTGTACCATTACCAAGGTGATGCGCTGTCTCTTCGGGTTTGCGACAGGCAATGCTTTTGCTTTCAATCAGCTGATTTGAAGGCGCTGGTTTATGATGCAGGTGGGAACGCAGTCACGTGGTATTGGTCATTGTTTGCCAGTCGGAAAAAAATTGCACGCAATTAGTACGTCGCTGAAAACACAGCAGTTAGATGCCATTGGGGTGTGCCTGGGGTGCCTACAAGTTCCTCATTGACTCTTTGATAATTAGGGCAGGACTTGTCCAATTAGATCATTAATTTCAATTGTGAACTAAATATCAGGAACGAAATAACCACTGGCGGGTGCTCGAATGCATTGGAAACAATATGCACTAGGTTTGCCTTGAGTAACGCAACTGCTCTTTTGTTAATCTTGGTGGATGACAATATATATATATATATATATATATATATATATATATATATATATATGCACACACACACACACATGGGGTTCGGAAAGCTGGGGGCCCCAGTCCGCCTATGCTTTAGATAATCACATATACAGGGTGCCCCAGCTAATTTTAGCCAGAGTTTAAATATACGCGATTGCCCCGTAGCTGGACAGAACAACGGTAATGTTGTTTGCCGTCGCTTAAAGATATTCAAACTATTTTTTTCATTCAGCCTAACTGCGTAATTAGTCTTAATTAATTAATCAGCGTATCAAATATTATAGTTAGATAAAAAGTGCCAATGAGAAAATTGTAGAGCGACATGAAGAACTCCCCATACAGCTTCTTCTTGCTCAATACGCGCTACATAAAAGTGTTTTTCCAAGCATGAATGAAGCCCGCGAATACACGCAAAGTGCCTCGATCGGCCAGTCGAGCGGCAATTTTGCGTGTATTCGCGGGCTTCTTTCACTCTCTGAAAAACACTTTTATGTAGCACATATTGCGCAAGAGAAAGCTGTATGGGGAGTTCTTCATGTCGCTCTACAATGTTCTCATTGGCACTTTTCATCTAACTAAATAGAGAAGGTGAATGATTAATTAAGGCTAATGTACTAATTAGGCAGAATGAAAAATATAGTTAAAGCATCTCTAAGCGACGACAAACATTACCTTGGTTCTGTCCAGCTACGTGACCTTCGTACAATTTTAAACTCATGCTAAAGTTAGCTGGGGCATTCTGTATAATCTCTCACAGAAGATTGTAGATTGCTACCTCAGGATGATATGACCAAGGAAACGAATCAGACAAATTGTAAAGAAAGAATGCGAACACTACTTTCTCGGCTTACAATATTCAAAAACCAATGAGCAAGAAGATGGACCGGGAGTGGAAACTGTGGTTTAAAAAAAACCTGTGGATTTAGGGAACTTCAAGTGGCACTTGCAACACTTTTCGCCTAGTCGTATGTGCCTCGTGTAGCATTTCTCTACTATATATTTCAGCTGCCAGAGCATAGAGAGCTGGGCTTGTGTTGTCTCAACGGCAAGAATGAGTGACATCAATATTCTTCAGCGCATATAAGATAAAATGGTACCTCGCCATTTCCGAGTGAGGACCGATGCAGCAACCCCTGGCTTCAGTAGAAGACTACCAAACTGTTCAGGATGCAAAATGTATGATATTTAGGTACCTTCCGGTGTAAACAACCTCGACAACGTTATGCAGTAGAATAATTAACACTACGCGCAAGGTGTACTTTTGTTAAGCTTATATTTTTTTCTTTTTGAGGAAAAGAAGGAACCGAGACAAAAGGCTTTTCGCCTGAATGGGCCTCGGTTATCCGTACATTGCTGTCACGGTACACAAACTTGAAACACAGCAAATACATAAAATACAATAATACTTCAAAACAACGAAAGCATTATTACGATATTGATACATACATAAAACTAATAATTGAAAACGTTATCAAATAAATATGGTATATAGTTTCCATACCGCGAACCAAAAATGCTATATTTACTATATGCACTGAAAAGTAAGCTAATGGTTAGAGCGCTTTTATGTACGCAACATGTAAAGTATTATCGCATATTGCTATTACTATATTGCCTTATCGCAAGTAAAATATTTATGTAAGTTAGCCAAATATTTGCACAAGGGTTGAAATCCGGGCCAGTTGGTACATAGTCGAAGGAAAAAAACCAGTCGCAAAAGACAAAAAGACAAGAAGAGAGGTTCACACCACAAGTCGTTGTGGTGTGAACCTCTCTTCTTGTCTTTTGTGACTTTTTTCTTTCTTTAACCAAATATTTCTTGCGCAATTTTTGATCGGGGAAACGAAAGCGCACTCGAGTGCAGCGTTCACTCCGCGGCTGCCTATATATGCGCTGGGCTCTTTTGCCCCCGGCAATATGGCCGCCGGTGGATTCACTCGCTCCCGTAGGCGGCCGCAGCGGCTGCCACTCTAGAAGTCCTAGTAGATAACCTCCTTGGTGTTGACACCTCGTGCAAGTGTCGAGCGGGTTGAAAAATGGAAGGCGGATGAGACGAGAAGACTGCAAATGCCCATCCGTATGGCGAGACATTTTCACACCGAACACATAGCGCCACACTGAAATGAAGGTGTCGCAGAAAGGGCTGCACTGGAAATACGACCACAGGCCTTCACGGCGTGGCTAGCATCGCTGCATTTCGTTCTCTTTCTCTGTTTCATAGCCAGCGCTATTGATATTTCCCGACAGTCATTTTCTGAAAAAAGAAGCAGGCGAGACAGCATCTATCCCAAAAATTTATTTCATAGCCAGTGCTATTGTTATTCCTCGACAGCTATGTACAAAAAAAAAAAAAGAAGGAAAGAAAAGAAAGCTCACGAGTCAGCATCTATAAAATTTCGGAACACAAATGTTGGACAGGAACTGATAGCCCCAAGCGAAAACAAAACTAGGCAACGAAAAGAAACACGAAAAAGAAAACGTCTAACACACCAACGGGCATGTGAAAGCATGCTGTATTAAAAAAAGCATGCCGGTATTAGCAGGGGCATATTAAAATTCTTACCTGTTGCAAAGTGTCAATGACAGCATGCTAGGCACTAACGATTAGACCCACCAAGACCGTTACCCGAGGCATATTGCTGCAATAATTTTACAAGTTCAAGTTTTCTTTATTCATGTGGAGTATTACATGTCATGGCTGACGGTGCAAAGCTCTCTTGAAACGAACCTCGCAACTAGACGGTTGCGGCTTTTCGGTACAATTCACATCAATAACGTCGTCCGGTTGGGCGCCCTAATCGCTCTACCTGATAAGTATTGACGGGCTCGAAAATGCCAGCGCTGAAAAGAAGGGCACATGGGCGGAAAAGAGCTTCTATATCAGGAAATTCAGTCGTGGAACACGCAAGTAAAAACAAGAGTACATCGAAACCGAGCGACCGCATTTGACGGCAAACTTCAGTGCCTCTATATTGCAAGCTTTGCGTACAAGCGCCTCAGGCAGACGGATATAGACAGACGTTTCTAGGAGAACTCGTTCGTCGGAGATGATACAAGCTCAATGCTCTAATAACGTGAAGCGAGGTAATCCGAGCGCATAGCAACAGTGCGAAATGTTCGAAAACGCGTTAAAGACTTGCAAGCCGACACGAAGCTACGTTGAAAAGAAACGTGTCCGAAAGGCGAAGGGGCACCAGACCTCGGTCACTGAACCCGCTTTTTATGTGTTCTCTATATATTCCGGATGTGAACAGTGTTCTACGGGCTTTCCTCATACCTTATGCTGAGCTATATTTAGGTTCTTCTTTCTTGATTTATTGACAATGAGAATGTAATATCACTTCTCTTCACTCGATTAGCTTTGATTTTGTCGTCTATCTTGAAATACACATTTCATTCAATATGCAGAGATTGCACTGCACATTTCGCAGTGGAGATATGGAAACTCAATCGCATAGGAAAGTTTCAACATACAGATCGACTGTGCAAATTCATGGACTTCAAATCTGCGATATGATTAAGTTTCTGCCATTAAATTGGAGTTAGACATTACTTATTAAACCTCTGTATATCTGCTGGGTGTTACATCTGCGAAATGTGTGACGTTTCTCGCAGATGTTATCACGTTAATGATCGTCATGTATCCGTGGCAGAAGAGGTTGCCAGAAAGGGAAACTGGTTCCCCCGTAGAGAACTCCATCACAAGCCCGTAACCTACGTGTTAACCGTCATGCCGTTTTGACAGTCATCGTCGTTAAGTCGTTGTCCTGTCCACCTCATTGTTCCCGTCACCGTCAACATCACACCGTCGTAGTCGACGTCATGCCGAGGTCGTCCGCCATTTTCTTTGTGCCGTGAACGTCGTCGGGCTGCTATAGTCAGGCTTGATTACCATTGAATCATGCTCATCGCCAATGTTGTCATGACGTCATCGGAAGCGTTATGGGGTCGGAGGAGGACGAGAATTAATTTCATTTGTAGAAAGGCAGTGAGGTCTGTCTGACCTTATGCCAGCCTACGCCAAACTATGCCAGAAGCTCGCGTTACGGTCTGCTATGCAGATCTCCTCTCTGGTTGAAGAAAATAGAGCGTAAGATCTGGGGTTCCGGCCACCTGTGGTTCTTTGTGTGGGATTTCTGGAGCCATGAAGGCTCTGAATGTAGAGAAGCGTATGTATGTATTCCGGAGGCCATAGGAAGCAGAGCTCTGCAGCTGACGCAGTTGAATTGTTGTGCATCTCAAGCGTAAGCAAGTTTTTGTGACTATGGTGGTAGCTGTTATGAGAATCTGCCCCCATTGCGGTTAATGGGTTCAAACGAGGAGGAATTGCTAAAGTCTGCTGAACTTAATTGTTTTCCTATTTGTTCGACGACTAAAATGCCAACCTATGAAAGCCCGGAAGCTTTGATTCTCGACCAAACTCACGTCGATATTCTCTACTAAAATTGAGGGATTTGATGCACACAAGCTCATTTGCTTACGTCCTGCAACAGTGGTGGTCTAATATCCTTAGGAGCATGCATTACCACGGCATCTTATTTAGCAAGGTCAACATCATGAGCTTATTAACACGAACGCTTAACAAAAAATCAGCCCTTTGCGACGGATGGCCCACAAGAAACACATTTGTGACTCTTGTTCCGAGGAAAAGCTAGAGAAATTTACCATGTTGGGCTAGAGTGTACAAGCTGTACATCGAGAGAAAACTCCTGTAACACACCACGCCACTGAATCTCACACGCGCACACGTCCAAAAAAAAAAAAAAAAAAGAAAAAAAAAGAACCCGGGCGCGTTGAACGTTACTGCTCCGGACATGTCTTCCTTCGCGAAAGTGCACAGCTTGAAACGGGTGGTAAACATACTTTTTGTACCAACATAAGCTTTACAAAGCACAGCCGAAACTATAATATGGAACCTAATCAAAGCACAGAAAATTCTAGTCGTGCATGGCGGCCGTGCTTTGCATTGGATTTGCGGAATGTGACCGAGTCCTCTGTTTTTGACCCCCGTTTCTTTGTATGTTTCTCGCCATTTTGTCAGTTTATTCAAGCCACGATTTAATTGGTACTGAGCGAGAGAAATCATTTACGCAGTGTGTGACGTAGTTCCACCCGCTGTTCGCCAGGGCCGTCGCGTTCAACGCAAGTGCGGACCCTTGGCGCCACCTGGTCGATTATCTACTAAGCCTGAAGGCCTCTGCGATCTGCATCATGGTACGGCGACATAGAGCAAAAGAGAGAGAGAGAGTGAAGCAGACATGGAAGCAGAGCGATGGGACCCATGGAGGTTTCGTTTTCCGCATTTCTTCGACAGATGCCGCTTTCGTTCCGCCTCGATTCCAATTTTCGGGAAGCGCGGGCTCTTGAGAGCAGATCGTGATCATGGCTTTCTCTGAGTGATGTTCAAAATCCTCAGGTACGGATCGTCCACCGTTAGGCGAATCACCCGCACTACTGTAACTCCTTAAGCTTGGTGCGAGAGAGAGAGAGAGAGAAACGAAAAGGGAACGGTAGGGTTGTTAACGAAGGACGTGCTCGGTTGGCTACCATACACTTGGGGAGGGGGAAATGGGAAGACTAGATAATAATGAGAGAGAAGAAAAGTAACAAAAAGTCAGTCATTCGCAGAGTTAGTCGCAGAGGAATGTCCACTGTCACTAGCGCTCGTAGAGTCGAGTAGCCTTCAAGAAATGCAGAAAGGCTTGTGTGGGATTTCGCATGCAACAATGCATAGAACATTGTCCCAGGATATTTTCCTCCGAGAGCACTCTATTATCTAATAGGCTGAGTTTAGCTTGTAAAGTGCGTCGTTAACCGCCAAAAGGATGGGCTTTGACACAAAAGGTGTTCTAGAGTCTCCACGCACCCGAAGAAATTGCAATCCGCACTGCTGGTCATTCCTATCAGGAATCAACAGAAATTTGCAAATGCGACACAGTAAAATTGTTACGCTGCGGGAGAGTCTGGGTGGCAGGCGAAGTCGCAAGTTAAGGTCCAGAGAATGTAAGCGTGAGTTGGTGAAACTCGGTGAATTCCATCGTAGAAATGTCATGTGGCAAGCAAGTGATTGAATTTGCCGCGTAGCATCCGTTCTTTAGAGGGGTATGGGCTGATGTTTTTGATGAGCCGAGAGAGCAGCTTCATCTGCGCTGTCATTGCCGACAATTCCGCAGTGGCTCAGCAACAACTCAAGTACAATGTCGTGTCCTTTCTCGACAGCGTGGTGATGAGAGTGCCTTATTTCGTACACTAGCTGCTCGTGTAACCCATGACGTAGGGCAAACTGCAGAGCTTGTAGGGCTGCTTTCGAATGGCAGGAATTGGCCCAATGATTTGGCGGCTGCTGGAGCACGTAATTAAGTGCAGCTTGAAGAGCCGCATATTCTGCTGTTGTGGACGTGGTATTGGGAGAGTATTTAAATTGCTAAAAGACGGGGTCCTATGGAGAGAGAGAGAGAGAGAAGGGAAGAAGGAAAGGCAGGGAGGTTCACCAGACTGAGTCCAGTTTGCTACCTTACACGTGGGGAGGGGAATGGGGAGTGAAAACAACCACTGCTCCGGTAGAGCTGTTGGAAGTGGTGGAGCCGTCCATGTAAATCGGTATCCGGTCAAAATAAGACTCGCGTAGGAGAAGCA
>NC_092817.1:55436126-55461126 GCF_023375885.2 Dermacentor andersoni | reverse complement strand
TACAGTCCTTGTTATATGATTTTCATCGTGTCGTCGTTACCACGTTGCCGTTGTTATATCGTCGACATAATTTAAGAAACGACTTCTCATTGTCGTCGTGCCGTAGTCGTTATACATATTTGTCGTTGGATCAATACCATCCCTTCTTAGCCATTCCATCGTCACTGCATCGGAATCATATATAGTCATCGGCATGCTTTCATGCTCATGGGCAACCTTGGAAACCGAATTCGACAGCAGAGTAGGACGATATCGGAGGATGTGGCATAGTATAGCCGAAGAAACGAAAGTCGCAGAATCACTACTACACGTCTTAAACGTTACTTGAGGAATATGGTCTGCCGTTGCACTGCTCTATTGTTATTCGCACAACCGTCGACAGTCATCGTGAGATGAGTTCTGTCCTAATTCCTTGAATTTCTTCTTTGGTGACCTTTGGAAATGAACACGAGCTCACTTGAAAATTATCCGAGCGAAATGTAGATCTGTAATCAGCGTGAACATTACCGTTCAGCACGGCTCGTGCTGAAGTTTCTCACTCGGCCTTTGTGGAGTTGGGGGAGCAACCAGTGTACTGCTTTATTGCGGCGCTTGAAATTTTGTTGAAGTAGAGCCTCGGGTTTGCGTCTACACATTCTTAGAGGACAAGGAGAGTTATGCTGAAAGGTGCACACAATAATTCAAGGAAACTTAATTTAACTCAAGGACGAAGGCCTTAGCCTGAGTAAAGATGTCGGATGGCGTGACTATATTATTAAGCTCAGGAATAACAACAGGAATGTAACGGCTGTAAGCGCCTCTAGAAATACTAATGACATTCTGTGGAAGTAATTGTCCTCCATTCTTTGGTATTCCTTCGCGTCTACTCAATTTGTCCCTGAAAGATATGTCCTTTCCAGCTGTGCATTTTTCTCAATATTCTTGTGGTAGATTGTTACATTGCCAGGCTAAACCCGCCTGTTGCTACAATTCACCACCACCACCACCACCATTGTTACATTACGACTCTGTCGAATAAATCATGCCAGACGACGAGGGATGTACAGTCTGAATCAGTGGTTGATGCGGTTTACTAGGTGGCCTGGTTGATGTGGTAGCCTGTAATTGGCGCAAAGCTTGTAGTTTTGCTTTCTTGGCTGAGCATGCAACTTGATTATTTCCTACAGTGGTTGCTAACATTGTTCTTACCTTAAACTTAGGAACATTAAATTCTGCAGCCGAAACAAAGTTATTTTTATTCTTTTAGGAATATCACGCAGATGACCTTCCTTACAGTTACCAATGAAATAAACCCTGCGTTAGTGCCCTTGATGTGGCTGGATGTGGCCCTTGATGTGGATCGAACTGCGTCGTTGTATAACTATAGTAATGGAGATAAAACAAATGGTTTTCCTTCATTAGAATATGAGCACCGCACTAACACAAAATGTATCATTGACATCATAAAATGTCTGCAATATTTTTTGTGAAATTATAGTCGGCCTGCTGCCATTGACCCCAGTGTCGTGGTTCTGCTCATGATTCTCATTCCTTAAATGGTCGATACGGAGGCGTATAAGATGTATCGTTTCGAGTTTTAGACACCTGCAGTGCCGAACTAGTTGAACAATATAACGACGAGGTGAAATGTTTTACTGTCTATTTGAGAATATGACACAGCGAATGGAGCGTTCGAAGGGCACCCGCGTGACAGCAGTGAGAAAATATACACGTAAATACTGAGGGAGAAAAAGTAAAAGATGTGGCTCAACAGTGGCTGACATCAAAGAAAGACAAGGTCTCTTGAGAGGCATTAGAGTATCGTGTGGTTTACTCTTACATAGAACCATTTTATTCTACTTTGTTTGTTTTAAGACTGCACTACATTCGGGATTTCCGTTCCGGTTCTAGGCCCGCGCAGTTTGAGCGACCGCATCTGTGCTTCATTTCGGCCTCTTTGCACTAATTACGCATTATAACTGCTCCGTACGATATCTCTATGATAAGTTGCTGCATCTTTTTTTTTTTGTTTGTTTGTTTCAAGCTTCATTTTGACGTCTTTTTCGTTGTCCTAAGTGCTGCAGAAAGCCTCAAATTGCCGTATTTTGGCGAAAGCAGTCAGTAAGTGGACGCTAGGTACACAGATCTCGTGACACCCTGATCGATCTGACGTCGCCAAAGAATACATTGCCTTCGAAAATAGAATATTTAAGTAGCACTAGCGTTACGTAATCAGAAACCGGCATTATCATGTTCTTACGAACCGAGCTGGTAAGGAAGATGATTCCGCGGACGGGGCTGTCAGACGGCCTCAAGGATAACTTTATGCCAGAGAAGAGTAGGTTGATAAGAAGTAAAGGTTTCGTTCTGCAACTGGCGTCAGCTGCTCATGTTGGTTAGAGCGCGTGCGAGAAGACTGCTTCCATTCGGGCAATAGGATGTGTTGACGACCGCATAGAAACGATGTGCAGTGAACAAAGATGCGCAGTTGGGTGATGTGCAGTTGTCTGAAGTACGTTGTTCATGCCTCGATCGCCTTTCTTTGCTTCTTATATTGGCATTCTCGGAAGCACTTCGCCATTACAAATTCGTTATATCACTATTATACGCCATGGGGCTATATCAAGAAATCCGCTTTCAGGTAACTTGCAACTGCGTAGGGTATATCTTCTGTACAATATTGATTTATTTATTCTGAGAAAGGTTTTCATAAATTTGTTGACTTGTGAACGGTAAAGAATGAAGAGCAGAGAGCAAATGTTGCAATGGAAGTACACAGCATAATTCAGCCTTGAATGACAACAAAAGAAACGCCGAAAGCACTTTCCCAACATAGCCGCTAAACCAGCAGTACAAAACCTCGTATACTACTCACAGTTTCCGTGGTGGACGAACGATTGCAGTGCCACATTTTGCCCTACATATTCTTATAAAGTAATTTGTCACTGGAGTGGAAGTTGCTGCCGGCGTCTGCGAGTCGAGAGTGCAATCGCGCGAGTGCGCGTGTCTTTCCGCCACCTCTTCCTCCGCGTCAGAACATTGTTTGCCCAGTCTTGAGCACAGTCTAGAGAGCAGTCTTGAATGGCCAGAGCACGGCTCCAAGCCTCTACCCCAGTGCCACGTTAGGTTGATATATAGTACTGATAACGCTACAGTAGATACCCCTGCACACGAGTACAAAGAGTGCCTGCGCGACTATCTGCGCGACGCGCACGCTTGTAATGAGTACAGCGAACTAGTAAGTTGGCGGCGCATGCCATGGAACCGATTAAAGATAAAAACACTTGTTTGAAACGGCGTGGTGGCCTTGTGGCGTTATTACCTGGCGCTCACGAGTACCAACCGATTGATACTTCAACCGTCAACGACGATTTCGCCTTCCACTGAGTGCCTAGGAGGGGCAACCACATACAGCATATTTTCGACGTACTTTCGGCGTTGCGCCGTCCGGCGTGGCCGCGCTCACTTCACGCCCCGCCGCAATAACCGCGCTTCTGTCATGGCCGATGCACGTGCTACTGTTTATTCCGCTTCACTTGCTGACCAAACGAAGCGACCTACACTACGCGCACTAAAACCGTAAGCGTAATATTGGCGCTCCTACGCCGGCTGACGCAACGCTGAAAGTACGCCGCTGTAGGTCTGTGTAGTTACTGTGTAAGAAAGACCGCCATTCGCACAATACAACACTTGCATTGGATCCACGTGGCATTGTTTTCTTCCATCAATGCGGGGAGCCACGTTCGATAGGAAAATCCAATTGTGAAGCTGTCAGCGCACCAATGCTCAAAGAAAAAAGGAAACGTAGCCGGTTTCCGAGTATGATGGCAGTGACTTAAGATCACAAGTCGGCGCTGAACGCTTCCGTTCTCCAATCCTCTCCTTCGTCTTCTCCCAGCGGTTCGTTGTTTCCCGAAAGGGACGTGAGTGCGCGCGGCGTTCCTCACGGGAACACTGTTCGTCGCGTGATCACGAACTCCCAGCACGTGCGGCGGCGCACGCCGACAGCATCGTGGCAGCACAGGCCGCACTACAGTTTAACGCCACAGGGAAAAGAAAACACCGATTCGCACGGGACCACGCACACAGAGGAGTCAGCTGTCACGTAGAGTGACAGACTCGGAGAGCAAGCGTGGCGCACAGCGTCCTCGTAAGAAGAACGTTTAACAGGAGAGAGAAGGCGCCTTAAGGCGGGCGGTGGGCATCTCTTACAGATGAATAAAAAAGAAGTAAAAAGAAGGAAAGGTGAGAGAGAGAGAGAGAGACGGAGAAAGGGGGGGGGGGAAATAGAGAGATTCAGTTTTGCGAAGGCGGCTCCTCGGAGATTTCGTCGTCCACGAAGTAGAGGAACAGCGTCCAGTACATGACTTTGAGCGCCGTGAACGTGAGAGGAAAGATAATGCGCGCCCAGGCGTCCAATTCACCGGCCACTTCACTCGGAGTGAGGCGCTGCTCCCTCGAGGATGATGCGGACGGTGCGGGGCCGTCGACGCCACGACTGCAGCGCGCGTACGCCGTGTCCGGGTGGCTGTCCCCCAGCCGCTGCTTGGGGCCCCACCAGCGGAAGCCGAATCGCGCCAGGCCCAGTGCGGGGGCCCCGCGACGGAGGCGGTTTGGCCGCGTGGAGGCGTCTTCCGCTCCCGCCGCTGCCGCCACTTCCTCCTCGGCCTGCTCGAGACGGAGCCGGATGTTTTCCGCGTCGGACGCCGCGTTGTCCGCCGTTTCCTCCTGGCCAAGTTCTTTGAGCTCCTGCCGAGGACGAAAAAGGCGCAAATTCGTGTAAATGGCACGCATTGTGATGTGGCTCCATCGAAGTTGGCCCAGAAAACCAGAGGGCGGGAACCATGGAAAAAAATAAAAGAAAGGAAGGGAACAAGGATTAAAGGGATGAACTAGAGCTACGGGGGCTTCGTATTCTTCACGACGTGATTTACAGTGTCAAAGTTACGATGAGCACCAAATCTTGCCCTTGGCTTTTTCTCTTCAGAGATCAAGTACACGATGAAAGAGAGACAGAAATAGTGTCGATAGAAACACCTGCAGGATCCAAACTGCTTTCTGCGGCTGTCTTGATACACAACGTTGGGTGACTTGGGGAGGGTGGTAAGGGGGCGAAACCTCTGTTAAAGATGCTTTTCCTCATTCTCGCTAGCCCACCATGTTGGCACGTGTTGACCACACCGTGTTTCAAGCAGGAACGGTCTGCCCATCCAAGCGTTCACTTGAATCTAAGGTACACTACCTTGACTGACGGGGTGTTCGAACAGGGCGCAAAGATATTCAGAAGCTGTCTCCATACGAGCGCTGGAAAAAGCATGGTCACCACTTTTGGTGCCGCATACCAAGAGGGCACTGCATGGGACAGGATGTGTGAACCATGGAGGCGTGGTCTGGGGCCTAGTGCCTTCGTAACTAATAAATGTTAGTTCCTCCTGCTCGCGTCTCATAGCTACAGACAGGCCTGCTGGCACCAGAACACGCACCGCGACACAATTGAAATGACTTTGATTGCATTGATCCAAGGAGCGGCCTCGGGGCCCGGACAATGTTCGTGATAAAATTTGCACCAGGTTGAAGAAGCAGGGTTTTCCGCGCACTTCATTTATATCCTCTGCTAATTAGTGCTCTGCTACCTAAGCTAGGTCATTAATAACTGCGAGGAATATAACAAAAGGTAAGAGCTTCGAACACGCTATGCAAATGTGGAAGGGACAGGCCTCGTTCGCTTCTCTACCACACCTCTTCCTCCCTTCTTTTTTCTTTTTTTTTCTTTTTACGGTTGGCGGCCATCGCCGTCGTATTATTCATGTCACGCCGCCGGCAAAGCGCCGTGCAAAATATCCGATCTGCCATTATGGCGAACGCACGAGGTTTATACAACTGCTTATACGCTGCGCTCAGAATACGCGCTGGCGGCTCTGACCGTTCGGTCGGGTACCCCGACCCCGGGACGTCGTCCCGTTGTAAGCAGTTTATAAGTGGGCAATGTGTTCTTGTACCAAATTGTAGCAGTACTTGACATGAATGCGTGTCGCCGACCGGACCTGCCTCTGGTTAACCTCCCTGCGTTTCTATGCAACCTTTCTCTCTCTGCTTCTCTCTCTCTCTCTTTCTCTTTGATAGCTTTTTTTGGCAAAATAGCTACCAAGCTTTAAACCTCAGTGAGTGAGTGAGTGAGTGAGTGAGTGAGCGAGTGAGTGAGTGAGTGAGTGAGTGAGTGAGTGAGTGAGTGAGTGAGTGAGTGAGTGAGTGAGTGAGTGAGTGAGTGAGTGAGTGAGTGGCCAAGTGACCAGATCTAGGCGTTGCGACTCCAGATGATACAGCTAAAGTTATTTAACGTGTGCCTGCAACACGACCAACACCTAGTTCACCTATAGTCCCTGCGTTGGCTGTATGACTACGGCATCGTGCGATTCCCAGGCGCGGCTGCCGCATTGTAAAAGGGCTGGAATTCAGAATGCTCGTGTATCGTGTTTTAGGTGCACGTTAAGGAGCCCAAGGTGGTCAAATTTAATTCACGGCCTTCCACTATGGCATCCTCATGACTACCTGAGTTACTTTAGGATGTTAAACAGCAATGTTCTTTTTTTTTTAAGGTGGACAGGAATTAACAAATTATGCAACAGTAAGCACTTCACTCAGGGTATGAAGAAGCATAGGTGCACGCATAAATGCCGCTGTAGGCGATTCTGCCAGACCAACTCGTTTTATACGTTAGCTTGAGCCGACGGCTGACACAAACTATGAGAACAGGAAAGAAAGCAATTATTGATTGCCTTAGCAAGGTCCCGACGCTCCTCCTTCTGAGCGAGGGCTTCGAGTCGCTTGCGCTCGCGGTTGAGGAGGAAGCGCTCGATGTAGTTGACGCATGCGTACTCGACAAGTGCCGTGAACACGAAGGTGAAGCACATGATGATGAACCAGTCGAGCGCCGTCGCGTAGTCCACCTTGGGGAGCGACGCACGGCCCCCGAAGCCCATCGTCACCAGTGTCAGCACTGTGGTGGCGCCTGCGTCGTTCGAGCGTGAGTGCCCGAGAAAAGGAAATGACATTTCGGCAGCAGTGAAGTGTCCCTGCTTCCGACAAGTTACGATAACCAAAATTGCACATATGCAACTAACACACGTCCGCAGAGTCTACACATTAAGTGGAGGCAAATCGAACACATCGCTTCTCGTAAGACTTCAAGTAGACCTATAGGCCACTGGCCGACAGGTTCCCATTTGCTGCTCTCGTCTCTCGGTATCTGTAATGCATTATTTTCGCCGAGTGCAAGACGATGTTTTTATCTTGCTGCAGACATGTCCTGCACAGTTCGAGGTGCATGCTAAGCCTGGCGGAGTACTCTGATTGTTTTCAGACAAGTGCCGATGATTCCCCTCGTCGAAGGAATACATTGTGCCTCGATCATTGTCCGCAATCATCTTTCTTTATTATTACTGCCACTAAATGTTGTGACAAATTAGTCACCATCTTGCGCTTAACACACTTCGTCTACGTTGTCGTAACAACTTTTCATACACTCCTCTGTTCGCCTGCTTGCGTTGGGTGGCGACCTCCTGGAGGACCCATCAGAGTGCTGTCTGAATGCTGTGGTCAGAAGTGCAGCTACCTGCCAGACTATGAAGATGCGGGTTCCTTTGCAATTTTGCCTTATAACGGATGACGAATTCTGTTCCCTGCTTTTCTTTTTTCTTTATGCCACAAAATGCCAGAGATTGTTTGGAACCTATTTTACGTAGAATATAAAGATATCGTGCTAAACTGCTCCATTTGTACTGACGTACGTTTGTATGAATAAATGCATTACCTAGCGTTTGACGTACTTTCTATTTTTGTTGCACGCTGAGTGTTCCACAACGGCTAGTTTCAGCGAAGAGAATGCAGAAGCTGAGCACGTATATGCTTTCAATAGCAAACACTCGATGTGAAAATTAGCAAACTGCTTGGGGAAGGTGGCAAACTGCTGCACTTTGAGACCGATTACCTTACTTACGACACAAGCGCAAATTTTTGTTTCGTCTTTGCGGTGTTGCGCTGCAAGCGAACAACGACGCAGTAGAAAGCTTTGCGAGCCAACGTGTGTTTAGAGTTATCTGAAGCAGGAATCCATAACACAGTGAGTACCTTAAAGAGGCGAGTTCACCTAGCACGGCACGTACCAGGTCAGAAAACGTGTTCGAAAGGTTAGGGGTCGAAAACTAAGAAAATATAGCGTACGCCAATTTGACACTACTACTTCACCATGAACGGCCGTCTAAAACTGAACCGCGCAAAAATATGTAGACGATCGTTCGATTGTACATACACTGTCTAGATCATCACGAGGAAATCGGTGTAATCTTGGCGGTGCCATAGAAGGTGCTATGGCTGCAGCGGGTTACGCATTTGGTGACGTGTCGCCGTCTGAGTGCACCGTCATTTTCCTATACAAGTCTGCTGTGCCTATCGTTTCACACCTACAGTAATCTCATTTCTTTTCTGATCAAATCTGCAATTTCTACTATAGTGCCATCGCTACTTACCAAGATTCACCGATCCAACCCACACGCTAATAACATCCTGATAGGAGCGTGACCGTTAGCTATCATCACATAGTCCAGTGTTGGTGCCTGTGCAGGACGAGCACGCACCTTGTGCAGCAAGTCTGTACTTCTTCACCTGGAAATGTGGATACTTCTGTGTACTCCTTCTAATCGAACTCGTGCAGAATAAGTTGAGCATCGTTTTGTTCCATGTGAAACGAATGGCGGTGTGTGGATGCCGCAATATATTGTTGTCGAAGCGAACAGTGCAGCCCAGCAACCCCAAACATGTTCGAGAAGCGAAGGTAAGTCGAGTACAACTAAGGCGGCAACCAAGGCATCAATAAGAGGAGGCAACGAACAGTTACTGGGGATGAGAGCCCTTGAAACTTGCTCCACTGAGACATGATGAAACGGATCAAGGCTTGAAGCGACAGACCTACAGCGACGCGGCCAGCGGCATCGCTGCGGTTGATCCAGAACGCAACCCAGGAGGCACCGACGATCATGGAGCATGGTGCGTAAATTTGAAGGATGAAGTAGCCACGTCTGCGGCTTAGGATGAAGCGAGCCTTGAGTGAAGAACGTACTTCTGCGCAGGAAAAAGAGAGATGCAGAAAACGCCCGGTTAGCCCCCCTGCCGGTTTAGAGTATTCCTCATTTTATAACGGGGAGTGGAAAGGAGTGAGTAGGTGAATGCACGGGCTCTTTTCTGTATGGTGCCTCTGCGTTACCCACGTAGAAACATCTGCGCTGCTCTGCAACTGCGTACGGGTCATTTCTAAAGCAGCTATGTTCCAGTGTTGATTCAGCCACCTTAAGCATTTGACTTATATAGTACACTCTAAAGATTTTGAAACCTTTATGGGTGTATAAAAGGTGTTCGATTGTCACATGGCTAACACCCTAACGTTTAAGGGGTAAGGTGGTGGGAATCAATGATGGCATCTTGTTTGCCGACTTTTCCTTGCAATTAAAAATGATGACAGCTGTGACGGGCGACATAAAAATTGCATTAAACAAAATTTCATATCTATCCCTGTGATTTTCTCCTGTCGAATATTTCTGTGCGCGGAAAGCTGTCAGAATGATTACATTGTGTTCAACTACATGTTTTCTCATCACACGTCTGGTTGGAGCTCCGTTGTCGTCCTCTATACATCTTTCTAAGACCCTAACGGTAGGGGTGTTATCTGTGTGACAAGCAAACACCCTGAAGAGCGTAATTATTTTAGTTCCATACATTAAGTATCACTTTCAGCCAAACCATAGGGATAAATTGCCGAAGATTTTTCTTCACGAGTACTCTTCAGCATTCTTTGGGTGCTTTGGACAATATGTTTGCTACCACGATTGGACCGTGCCTGTTTTTACGAGCGACATTTGCGTGTGAAGTGCTTTATGAATAGAGCCCTGGTTTACAGGAACACCATGGCAAGAAATATAATAGGAGTTTCATATTGCCTTAACATTTATCCAAGTTGGTTAGGGGAATCCTGGAGTAAAGAAAGGAAATGAAGTTTTTTTTTTTTTGTGTGTGACCATATTTGACCTTTTTTGTTAGCGTTTCTTTGCATCAGGGCACATAATAAACCCTCGCTAAACACGTTTTATGCTTCAGAAAACATTGATTAAGAGGTAGGCTAACATACACCTTGTATGCACGTGATGTTGCGAACACGAAAGTGTTGATTTATTCAAAGACTCCACAACTTTACTAAGGATAAGCGATTTGAGACAACACGCCGTTTTTCACCATCGTCGTAGAACAACATTCTGGCGGCTTCAATGATGATGTTAGTACATAACCCGCACAGCAAGAACAAATAGCCATAGAAAAATGACATTACTCTAACTGCAAGATTATTCCCTGTAAGTACATGACTGGGAAGCTACTCGTCCTGGCTATATAACAATGAAGGATACGTTTGACTGGGAGCAACAAATAGAGATACACACAAAAATGCTAACCGCCGCCGGGTCCATACGTAGTCAAGTTGGTCACTGTGATGTTGAGAAACTCATATTGTGACAAGGTGACGTCGGGTGATATCACAACCGGTTCGGGACCTTTCCACTTGAACACCACTTCTTTCGACGAATAGGCAACTGGAATGAAATCCGTAAGAACAAGCAATTTTAGTAAGAGTACTGACCCCGAGAGACCTTCCGTGCTGCTCTGTTTGCTAGCTCATAAATATCTATCAATAATGCATCAAAATATAGGGAATTCTCTTTCGCGAACGTACATCATACGAGATTCTCAGCAAAACATGCGGCAGTGCCTTCGTCAATACTTTTATCACTAATTCCAAAAATGACACAAGAAATATATTGAAATGTGCAGACTATGTTATGCAGCCCTCCAGGCGACATTGTTTAGTGTCTCTTAAATACTAATACTACTCTTAAATACTAATACAAGAGAAAGCAGTGGCCACGCATGGTATTGTATAACTCGAAGAGCGAGTAACTATTAAAGTCATTTTTGATGAATGATAAATGAAATGCCTGATATGACAAACCGAAATCATAGTGCAGTCATAGGAAACGTGAAATAAGACGAGATAATTGTTGTACAGATGGAAGAGACGAGTAGAGAAAAGATGTCAGAAAGATATACGCGAGCGACTCTGAAGGTTTTTATAAGTCCCAAATATGCACGTCTTATAAGTCCCAAATATGCCTTTGTGTTTGCGTCACTGAACTGAAACGCCGTCTCATTGGACTATCTCATATACGTTATGTATGTGCATATTGCAAGATCACTTGCCACCGTGTGACGATCAATAGGGTGGGTGCCCCGTCTCCTTCAGCAGACTTCAAGAAGCTCAATACTCGCGAACAGTCAAACCCTAAACGAATGCATGCACGTATGTTGCGAAAAAAAAAAAAAAAAACAGAAAAGAGAATGAGAAGGGAGGCGGCCAGAGGAATAAACGACAAAAATGGCACTCACAACTTCCGATCTCCAGCGGACAGGCCTGCATGTCCAGTGGGTACTTCCGGAGGTGCATAGGGCAGCTTGCTTTTATGGTAAGCCTGAGAGAAGATGATATTCACCGAAGGAGTGTTGGTCTGTACCTACATCACTGGGGATATCTGAAAAATCTTTCTTCGTGTGATGGGCACGCCATCACATGGTCATGCCGTTCACGCCTACTGATTTTAGTGTACAGCATAGGATTGCACTTGACATCAGCAATAGAACAACATAAAACATGGCTACACTTTCCAAGAAGGCAGAGATTCGCAGGAAGGTTTTCACTTGAAGTAATTAACGGTTGTCGAAGAAGACCGCCGGAACCCACGTTTAATCAAGAGAACTTGTCTTCGTGAGGCTGGTAAGAGCATCAAGCGTTGGACGAGAGAAGCCACCCTTGTCGAAATGCCCTGCTCCAGAGACGTCCTTTGTTCGGTCGCTGCTACTGAAAACAACAAAAATTTTGCGCGTGGACAGCTAGAAACTGAATATGTATGACTGGAAACTTCAGTCTAGAGACGCCTAGTCACATGGTCCATCCTGCGTTGACTTATGTACATAAAGTGAATATACATTTTTATGCAATATCAATGGAGCAGGAAGTAGGCGGTAGTACGCGTTGAAATTAATCCTAATTATCTCTTCTTTATGGAATGTCTTCGAACACGAACGACGTTTTCGTGTACGGAGACACTTGTTTATTTAAAATGTGCGGTCACGTCTTTTTGTCAGTTCCTACTCATTGAAGACTTCTTCTCCTGCCGCACTACGACAAACAGCAAAGCACGCTTTACAGGACAGAAATGTTACAACGTCAGTGTTAACTTGTGAACTGCTTTTTCAGCTTTCAAGAACAAGAACACATGGACGGAAACATGACGCAGGGCTGTGTCGTGTTCCCTTCTGTGCATCCGCGTTCTGGAGCGTAGCGGGCACCTATAAGGTGAAAGTAAAGCTAATCAGAAATTGAAGCCGAATTCAACTCGCATCTTAGCGCTACCCATCTCAGCCGTGAGCACTTTGCATTTCTTTTTCTTTTTCTCTTCTTTTGCAAAGCTCTGTAATATAGGAATTTATTGTCCGGGATACCTATTGTTGTCATGAGGAGACACGATAGACCAAAGTATGGACCGTTCACAGCGCCTCTATAGGAAGCTGCTTGCAAGCGAAGCACCCAGAACGGTAATTTGTTGCGCAACTGTCTCTTAGGATAATGCTTCAATATTGACGCAAACTGTTTTTAAATATTTTAACATGGAGAAGGTTCTCGTTAGTAAATTTCATATGCTAACAGCCTCGCAAGATGTCTGCACTCGCGCTCTCACTCGTCCGGCCCTCCGCCTAAGAGAATACGGCTTGGCGTCAGGGTAATTGGATAAACACAAAACGGGCTCAAACCTATATTAATGGAAAAGGGGATTTAACATATGTATCATGATTGCTTATTTCTCTGCCATGCGGTGAGGCAATTGACGTGATAGGTCAGATATTGGGCTTCTAAAAAGATCTCTTTTATTGAGATAAGAACCTTAGTATGCACATGACGTAAACATAGCGATGCGTTTTCACTGCTGCTGCGTATCACGTGCTTTTTATCGAGGGAGACAGCCGACAACGCTTTTCGCTTAAACCATAATTATCTGACAAATTATAGTCTTCTGCAAAGGTGTAAATGTTGTAAAGCATTCACATATTTGTAAATATATTGTTTTGGTACAGAGATACTGAACATTAACCATTTGTAGCGTTGCCGCATCTCATTAGAGCGTCGCCATTTCCGCGTTCCATTAATAAATGAGAGCGAGAAGCTTCTAACCAAGAAAAATTCGGCACACGCCTAGAAAAAAGAAACACACGCTTAAAGATGAATAAAATACACCAAGTATTGTTTGATACTATGTATTGAATCGCATTCAAGCAAAACTGGTCTAATTTGACGCGCTCCAACTGAATATGTGAAGGAATTCATTAGATGTAGCCTACTGTTGTTAGCCATGCTGACGACTTCACTGAAAGTAAGCCCATTTTCATTCATTTTTTTTTAGTGAAAGACACGCGAGGCCTCAGCATTGTCCTACGTCATTTCTGTTAAAGGAAACACTGGTGTGCAGCGCATGTCCAAATTTTTCTCTCGCGCAATAGTACAGCCTTCTAGACTTGCAGCAGATAACTTGGGGTTAGTAGTTCCGACTTCTTTGGTCATACCTGTGCAGTGCACTTACATTACCTTCGCAGCCACTTGCAGCTAGGACGTCAGCAAAGTGAGAGCCGCAAATTTGACTGCTTCCTTTAACAGTCACCCGCACTTTACATGCAAACTGCTGCGACCGTTATTAATTAGTTCATCAAAGGGGCCACGGAATATTGCTCCAGATTTTTTACCGACACAAAACATTCCTTCAATAGAACTTGCATTGAAATTACCATTACCAACTTCATGCTTATGCATACTGCAGTTCTTCTTAACTTTATATTCCAGGGTACAATTTCAGAAACATTTTCTTCCGTAAAAAGTTTTCCTTTTTATTTCATGGGCTGGTGGGATTCTCTAATCGTTGTCTGCGATTCCGTCAAAAAGCCGACCGTTTTCTGTGCGCCACACCTTGCGCATCATCGAGGTGCAACGCCAGCTGCAACGCTTCGCATGACGCCACCGTTGTGAGACGCCAGGGCCCTGTTTCTAGTGCACACGAGTCGTTGCCTCGTGAGCTGTGACGCGCCAATTTGTCGCCCCCACATTATAGTTAGAACACCATGCGAGGAGCTCGAGCCTTGCGTCAAACCTTGCTATCGTTGCCCGTGTTTCTGGCCAAGCTGCCGACTTCTTTTACAGCTTTGTGCATGGTAGATGCGAGACATCCTGTGTACGGGAACTCTCAGACATAAAATGCGAGGACAGGCTGCACTGTGCTTTACACACAACGGTCCAAAAGATGTAGGCCTATGAGGCTGACGATGCGATCAGAGATGTACCGGCACACAAATGAGAGAATACATTGATGAGATGACGGGTGCAAGAAAACAGAAAAGGTGAAAATCTGGATGCACTGAATGCATTATAACAGCAAAACAACAACAACAAAAAGCTAATACTACAGTTTCTTTTTCTATAACTAAGGTTCGAAATATTTTACTTTTCTAGCTCAAACAAATAAATAAACTGTATATAGCATATACCGCATATCCTTTCTTCAAATGAATTGCCTGAAGAGGCGGACGCTAGGTCTACAAATTGCAATGTTGAGTGGCTAATTAAAAAGGCACACTACGTAACTTTCGAAGTATTTAAGTTTGTACACAAGTCTAAATTGAGAGATTGAAGCCGATTAGCAGTAGTAGTGAAGCCATGTCTGCTTCAACGTCCAGCGCCATATTCGAGACATGCGTCTCCAAAAGAACACAATTATGCATCGGCCTTGCGGTAAAAATAATCTCGAATAGCCTGAAGGACACTTCTGCTAAACTGCAAACTGAAACACCAATGTATTTCGCAGTACACGGGTGCACATTTCTAGATCGTACCTCATGGAGTACATGAGTCGACCGTCGGGGAACAGGCGGACGAACTTGTTTGGCACGGTGACCTTGTGGAGGTAGGAGCTCTTGCCGTTGAAGAAGTACGTGTCCGGCGTCCATACGAGCTCCAGAAACTGCCAGCTAACCGAGAGCACCTTAATGTCGCCGTGGAAGCTGAGCCGGCGGTCGTACCACGTCTGCCGGAAGTAGCAGTCCATCGAGAACATCTGTGAAAGCGAGGTGGTGCGAGAGTTGTCAATGGTCACGCGAATGATTGCGAGTGTAAATTTGTTCACGACAACAGAAAGTAAGAAAAACGGCTGCATGCAAGTGTTGCTATAGTTGTCTGTGGCTAATAGCCTTGTTACAATTTCCTTTTTCTTTAATTTTCTTTTGTTTTGTTACTTTTTCTACCCTTACCCACTCCGCCTTTGCAGACTAGCCAACCGTGCACTTAATCTGGTTAACCTCTCTGTCTTACACCTCTTATTTTCCTTCCTTTCTTCCGTGTTAGAATATTGAGTGATTAAGTCACAGAGTGGGTTCTAAACTGATAGATGACCTCACCGGAAATGAAGGCCGAAATGGTGGCCCGCCTGATTGCCTTCTGAAATAGGAACCCAGCGATAATAAGTAATTCAGCAGTAATACTAATAACGGGGTTATTAGGCGGGGTGACATACGGAAGCACAGGTCCCCAAATATGGTCAGAATACGTTGCTTGTGGTTGCCGCTAGTTAGTCAACAATTATTTAAAAAAATGTTTTGCGGACGCCGGTTGGGTCAAGGCGCACGAAAAAATCATACAAATGCGTGAAGCGCTTCGTCTGCAGAACCAGTCGAATAACACTTGATGACTACAAATCTACTACAAAGCTAGGGTCTAAATAGCAAATCTTTTTGTTCGTAAGGTGTTAGTTGTCATTAGTCGGCCTCCTTCGCCATATAAAAATTGGAGGACGCTTAAGCTTCGCCTTCAAGAATGAAACGCGACAGCGTTCCCGTCGACCCGCCAAGGGGCGCAGCGATCACTTACGAGGCGCCCCGCATCGGACTCGGTGAGCGTCGAGCAACGGAGCGTTCGGCGCGGCAACGAAACGTGCGCCTGAGCAAGCGGAACAAACCAAAGAACTCGGTGTCTCGGAGCCCCGGGGAAGCGATGCACGCCAGCCAAACGTCGTGATCGGCACGGGCAGAGAGATAGACAGATAGGGATCTAAAGAATGGAAGGACGCTTGATTCTGCAACCCGTGACGGAGCAAGGAGAAACGTCGTCAGGGGAGAGGGAGTCCGGGACGCGACGCGCCTCGCACCTGTCCCCGCAACACCCCAATGCGCGCGTGGCGCGCCACCTGTCGGGGCAGCGCCGTACATTGAGAGGAGGGGGTCTTCTGTGTTTGCCGCAAGATGGCTCTGCGTGTGCGGAAAGCGCTGAAGAAATGTAGCGGAAACGCACTTCGCTACTCGTGTAACTGCGACTTCTGTAAGTTACATGTTCATAATTACCGTTATACACCGCAGTATAACTTCCTACGGCTCGTTTCTAAGGCAACACCGCATTCACTAGAGGCGCTTTTGCACCGCTTTGAAGCATCGAACTCGTGGCTGAGTGCTAACGTCTCCGTCTCACACTCCGGAGACCCTGGTTCGATTCCCACCCAGCCCATCTTGAAAGTTGTTTTTTATTCATGAAGTGCCTGCCGGGATTTATCACTCACGGTCAACGCCGCGGACGCCGACGACACCGGCTTTTCTGCGACACGAGCTCCTTAACGCTTTCGCGTTAATATGTTTAATATCACTAGTGACTGGCAGCCGCCCTCGCAAATAGTTTCAGTGTAAGGCCTTTGGCAATACGAGCCCTGCCTCACAGTGGATTTTCCCTTTGAGTGTGCGTGGCTTGATTTGAGATTCTGTAGGCGGAGATGTAAAACGTCTATGTGTGTTGACATATATACGGTAGTTCTGTTTCTCATTATATTTTGATTGATTTCGGAAAGCTGCAACAAAATGTGGCCCCATAGAGCATCGGTTAACGCGGCTGGCGTGCAAAGTAGAGCTATCTCGGTGTAGGTTTGATTCATTAGAAATGCAACATCGCAACCGGCTTAAGCTAGGAGGCACTTTGAATGCTTGCGCATGCTTGCTTACGCACCTATGTGTATGGATACATCCCTTACATATATTCAATGTATACCTTCCCACTTTCGCTTTGCGTGCGTGAATGCCTTTTTCCGTTCGAAACTTTCTTCCCTTGAATTTCGTTTGGAGTTGTTCCGTGGCAGAGTTCATTAGTCTTAGTGGTGGTGGTGGTGAGCTATAGCAGCAGGCGGGTTCAGCCTTGACGTTGACTACCTTTTAATTACTCAGCGATAACAGACCTTTTGGAAGCGAAGATTATGTTAGGTGACAACGTACAAGCAGATACAATGGCGTGATGTGAAAGCGTTTTAAATGCCCCACGTAACATTACAAAGAAACCAAACTCACAGACGTATCAGCAGACAGACCATGAATAGAAGATGAGGCTCAAATAAAGCCAATTATGTTTCGTAATTGTGCGCTTCTTAAGTTTTAGCTTTCTGTTTCTAGGACAGTGTATCGTCCGCGCTACTCAACACGCACATATTTGATGTGCACCTTTTCGTGCTTCGTCAATTTGGCTTGAAACTTGACAAACACTTAACGAAGCAATCGCAAGAAGGAAGAGGAGAAATGAAAGGGAGAAGGCAGGGATGTTAACCAGGAAAGTATGTCGGCTATCCTACACCGGGGGAAGGAAATTGGGTGATTGAAACGAGAGATAGATAGATAGATAGATAGATAGATAGATAGATAGATAGATAGATAGATAGATAGATAGATAGATAGATAGATAGATAGATAGATAGATAGATAGAGATAGAGAGAGAGAGAGTGTGTGTGTGAGAGAGAGAGAGAGAGAGAGAGAGGGGGGCAAGAAAAAAGAACGCCATGAATCCGCGCACGAGCGCGGACGGCACCACTCAATCGAAGACATTCACACAGGCCAGTCGCCTTTAAGAAACACAAGAGTGCCTTCAATGCCTTGTAGGCCACGAGCGATGGGGACGGTGTTCGAGCAGCGCCTGCACGGACAGATCGCCGCAGTGCGTTGGAGAATGTCCGCCATTGTGACTGAAATGTAGGACAGTGGTACAATAGATGCTCGGCGCTCGCTTCGCTGCCGCAGACGTCGCACGCAATACTATCGGTCATTCCAGTGACTGCAGTGTAACTTTACGTGAAAGCTACTCACAGCCACAGCTGACAATGAAGCGATAAGTAAGCGCAAGTGTACTGACTAAGCGCTTAGGGACAAATGTCAATACATCGTTCACACAATATAAAACCTGGTTGTCAATTTACAAGTGCATTGCTTCACACGCACGGTTATATTGAATACATAAGTAACATCGACGCATTGGGAATATTTTTCTTCTGTCAAGTATGAAGTATGGACATAGTTCGAATAATGCATATGTCATGTATCATATCACCAGAAATGTATTGGGTATTTTCATGAAGGTGTAGGCTGAATTCCTTTGAAATAAGAAAAAAGAAAATGAGTTTAGACAAAAATCACAACATCGAAGAGGCCTCATTACAGAAAAAATGTGTTACGCCCCTGAAAGAAAGAGGGGCGAAATTCACTAAGCTGCGCTATTCCTACGCAATTTCTTAGACAAAAAGTTCTTACGCTAAGATAATGGTGCAACCTAAGTGGCAGCGCATTTAATTTACACGTCGTACGAAAGTAAGGAGGAAGCGAATCTCGGATTAAGCGAGAAGAAATGAAAGAAGTGCGGTCAACAGATAGCATGATCACACATCATGCACAAGTAGTTCAGGCTATATTCTTACGGTCAATCTGCATACACACTCCAATTCGACAGCTTGCGTTTCCGGGCGTTTCTTGGAAAGCTGCGTTTCTTATAGACTTGAAGCTATCGTTCTCAAGCATTCATGTATGTTGGGGTTATGCTCCTCGGTCTCATAAGAGCCTTCTTCCATTTTCCTCCGCGCACTCAAAGATAGTCAAGCGCGGTATTGCAAGATCTTGCATGAAGGCGGCCCTCACCAGGTCTTGTGACCACCAAGTAGACGCAAGCTTCGAATTGCAAGTAGCCAGGCTGAAGCTCGCAGGTTTCCTGTTACCGCTTTTAACTAGCATCGCTGAAAGCCTCGCAACAAGCCTTAAAAGAAAGCAATCGGCAGCTATTCAGTCTGGGAATCGCTCACGGCAAATGGTTGCGCTTATACCATATGTGCACCAGGTTACGCATAATCTCAAAAATGCTGTTAACAGGGCAAGCGTTAGGTCGCTGTTCACTGCCAGAAATAAGTTAGGTAACCTATGCCATCAAGTCAATCGGGCTACCAAAGCAACAAAAAAGTTGTAAAAAGCAGCACAGACAGGTTTGTTGCTGACTATTGTGACTGTGTGGTTTATAAGATTCCTCTTTCATGCAAGCGTTTTTATATCGGTAAAATGGGGCGGTGCATCAATGACCACATGCGCGAACACTCAAATAAAGCTCAAAAATGAGCTAGAGATAGTCAATTATCACTGCATTGCAATGAATGCGGCTGCAAGCCGTATTTTAAAGGTGTGACGTATCTGTGAAAATACAGCGATGACCGTGCACGTCTTATTTCCGAAGCTTTCTACGTTCATAATAGCGGCGAAGCATGTGAAATCCTTCCCTCTATTTCTCTCTATCTGAAGTAGATAGCCTTCCTATCGCATTAATTGCAATTTTCGCCCCTGCGCATGCTGAATTCTGTTGATTCTGTGCTCTGAGAAAGCAGTGGAGTATATATATATGCTGACTGAAAGAATAAAGACAGTTAGTTGTTAGTCGGTCCTGTTGTCTGTGTCCCTCTCCTTGTCCTGTTGTTTAGCGCTGTTTACTGCTCGTAAAGTTTTGATAATGACAAACATTTAGGCGTATTATTCATTTTATTAATCTCACATGCAGAATGATAGCCTCAAAAGCACCGGAAAAATAATCATACGCAGCCCTATGAGCAAAAGAAAGCTCAAACTAGAAAAAAAAAAAATACAACGATAGAAGTGCTCAAAACCCATCAATGACAAACATGATGGTTGTCAGGGACGGACAGTACACTTCTATTTTCTAACCCCCAATGGCGTATCATGACGAGTATGAAAATTCAAGCTATTGCGCGCGTGCAGAAACACAGCCTATCAGATATCATGCAGAAGTTCGCCGCGCAGCATGAATGTTGCTGCCTTCTACAACAGCGCACGCTCAATTCAATTATGCACTGAAACAGCTTAATGCACTTTGAGGTGACAAATCAGAGCATGCCCAAGAAGATATAAGCACGCCCCATACTCGGCTATCAGCTGTGGCCTCTGGCCAATCAGCTGCAACAGCGCGTTCCCACGCTTACTCGCGTCAGCTCGAACGGTGCAGATGGTATGGTATGGTATGAATAACTTTATTTAGGTCCTGAGGGATCAGTCTGGGACTGATGCGGGCCGCTCCCACGTCGGTACAGAGAGGCCGAGCCCCTCTGCCGTCACACGGGCCCTCTGGGCAGCCCTGAGTTGGTCCGCCAGCACTTCACTGTGCAGCATCCGCTGCTACCACTCTTCACCTCGAGAACCATCACCGGCCAACGCCAAGCAGCGCCAAAGCATGTGTTCTAAATCGAGCAAACCCCCACACTTACTACAATAGAGTGAAACCCCGCAGTCCGGAATAATTTTGTTCATGATGACCGGGTTAGGGTACGTACGTGTCTGCAGAAGCCTTAATGTAACCGCCTGTGGCCTATTTAATTTAGAATGTGGCAGGGGGAATGCCCTGCGCCCTAGGTAATAGTGCTTGGTGATTTCGTTGTAGGTTAACCGCTGGTCCCTGTACTGAGGAGCGGGAGATCCAGCCCCTTCAGGGAGTACACGGCACACTAATCCTCGTGCCTCCCTGTGCGCCACCTCGTTGAGGTTAGATAGACATAATTATGTTCGTCGGACTGCTACATCCCTATCGTAGAAATTTCTTCTTACGTCGTCATTAACGACTGCTGTTTAGGTTTATTGAATCGACCTACACTTACTATTGGCGGAAGTACTGAAGCTCGCACCTGTGCTGCCCCTACATATACGCCTTGTTTCGACTACAGCGCTAGTCTTTGCAGCGAAGGTCATGGCAAGCTTGCTGATCTTACGAACAGTTTTAGCTTTCTAAATCCGCTTTTCTCGTAGGATTTTCGATACGCCGAAATTTTTTCGCAAGTTCGCTTAGTGAATTTCGCCCCAGTTCGTTTTTGTCACCGGAACAAACTGTCTGTGTTTTTTTTGGGCATATTCCTGCCTTATGGTTTGCCTGCCTTTTATTGATTAGAGATTTTTCATTAAATCGTTTTCGTCATTCAACAACCCTTTCTCTTTTACTCCAGTCATCTGAAGTGGCGTCAAAAACGTCCTGAGATGCTTGATTATTCGGCAGCCTCCTATACCTACATATCACTATCATGCCATTTCTGTGCGAAGCAACACTGATTGAAGCTTGCGGGTAAACAGAGGCGTAGATAAGCTAAGCCCAGACACGTAAAATATATAAAAATATATAGATAGGGGTGTGAGTTGCGCAAACGTACCATCTCGTTTTCCGACACCGGTCCGAAGCTTCTGATGAGAATGTCCGTGAGGATCTCCGTCGGGGGACCTGAAATTGGGACAAAATTAGACGCAGACTCGCAGGGGGCCCCGCATCAGTTTACTAGAGTGGAAACATTCCGAATGAAAGCAGAGTGGAAGAGGGCTGCACGCCAAAAGCATTTTTAAGAAACTGCAGCGACGGCCTCGGAGGAAGGTAAACAGGCCACGAAAGGTGCTTGCCTCCATCGATTGCAATGGACTGGAACTTTCGTGGAAGGCTGCACGTTCAAAACAAGTTGACACACCTTGAAGGAAGGTTAAAACTGCGCGAAAAAAACGAGGACAAGTGGAGGGGCACACCGTACACCACTGAAGGAACAAAAAAATACCCCAGTTCGCTTGTGATGTATTGTGTGTTCCTTCCGCTTGTCCTCCCTTTTTTTTTCGCGCAGTTTTAACCTTCCTTCACGTATGAACCAATTAGCCAGCAAGACCGACACATCTTCGGAGAGTGCGTCCTTTGACAGTATTTATGGGAAGCGATGAAGACAGAAAGATTTGTAACAGTAATTCCATGACGCGTTATGCTTGATGGGTAATCTGGAATCCGCGAAGTGATAGTCGAGTAGATGCGTGAGATATACTGTGCGACTCTGCAGAGTCCCACAACGTGCAAGAGATTAAAATATTTTCAGTCGGACATCCTAGAGAGAGAGAGAGAAAAAATCTTTAGTTAGCCTAAAGATGGCTTGATTTGCAGGAGTGGTTCCCTCATCACGGGAATCCATGCGCCGTCTTAGCTGCGATCGCCGTCTCAACCAACATGATATGGTCCGAGAGGCGGGAGCTGGACAGCAGCGTCTCCCACTGCTCTTGGTGGGGGAGGAAGGGGGGGGGGAGGAGGCAGAGAAGGTAAGTCTTGATTTTGTTTTCAATTTATGAAAATGTGCCAGTGCATTCACAGCTGTTCGCAGTATTTATATTATTCGCCATATGGAGTAGGGAACGTGAGATGAAGACTCCTTGGGTGCGGGAACGTATTGGTTTGCAACAATCTGAGCGTTGTCTCTCGCGTTCTCGTGAGTTGTTTGCCCTGTTGAGAGTTGTTTGAGTTGGCCCCTTTCATGGGAGGATATTTTAACGGTCCACAGGCGCTTTGAGAATTATCGTTGTGTCGTTACAGAGGGGAAGCCGGAGTTAGACACCCCAACCTAGGCCATTTCTAAGCGCTGCAGCGCGAACTCGGTTGCGAGTGAACATTTCCTCCAAGATCCTGCGGGCACCTGCACGATGCTGGATCTCAGAGGCAACCGGTGTGACGCTTGCCACTTGGCACTTGGCATTCTCCACTGCAAATACTAAAGCTGGCCCGTACGGTGCTCAGCGATTGAAATGCGATACTCGGAGTGCTTGGCTGCCGTCAATTTCTCTGCCACCGATGGGCGCTGGAGACACTTGGGCTCACGCCTTCTTGTATCGCACGAATGCGAGCATCTTTGGGATGCAGTGTGACTGCATTCGGCCCCTCAGCAATCACCCAGTGTTTAGCGGTGGCTCAAGACGCTGTCCGAATAGCGCGAATAGCGCGTCGCTGTCCGAATAGCGCGTTTCAATCAATAAGCACTGCACAACATTTCTTTTTTTTATAGCAGGCTATTAATGTGTTTCTATTGACTATTGCATACATAATGGCTATTGATGTTCCGGCTGGTATCGATGCAAAGCGGCACCCCACGACAACCGGACACGTGAACAAAAGTGACAATAAAACGTGTATTTAACCAATCAATCATGCTCAAATCGTGGCTGAAACTTTGCTTGAGCTGGGATCGTCGTGATAGCAGTGATAACAAATAGGATTTTTCTTTGCGTTATTTGCTGTTATATAACTAACTGATCCTACATTTACCGTCGTGATTAAATCGCACCAGTAGCATCCACAGGTGACACTCGAGCGGGGATACTGATTGCGTCTTGATAAGGCTGCCCTCACCTGTAGCTGTCAAAGGCTACCTCCTCTACCCCTTTCCGTATGCGTGGGTTGGTAATGACTACGGTTGTTCCAAAGGGCTCCATAATGGGAGCTTAGCAATTTTTGTTGTATATCAATGGCATATCCAAACGCCACATACATACGATATTGTGCTCTACGCTGATGATACGAATATACTTTTTACTGATACCAATTTAGCAAATATAAAAGAAAAGGCAAACGCTTGGCTAGCGGAGCTTTCTCCGGTGCTAGAAACAAATGAGATTGAACGCAATATTACAGAATAAATACATCATCTTTATAGCTCGAAACTTTGCTATTGGGAGTAAATTAAATATCAAGTTTCGAGTTAATATACGTACGTCTTGTTAGCACAATAAAACATTTAGGTGTGCATTTTTATGAACACTTATCTTGGGACGCTCATGTTAAATATTTGAAGTTTATAAGTTATCAAGGGTTGTAGTTATTCAATGGAAACTTAATCTTCAAATTCCAGCTCGGTTCAAAAATACACTTTATTATTCAAAGATCTAGTCATATTTAAATATTGTTTGCTTGTCTGGGGTACGATCGCCACTTAGAAATATCAGACATTTAAATTCTCGACAAAAAATGGCCAGGCTTAGCTTGGTTAAGCCAACAATGCGTTGCATATTGCGCGCGAGTTGGGGCCCAGCTTTTCCTCCGGCTGTCGTGACGTCATGTCACGTGGTTGCGCTAAAGGTCAATGGTGGCTGCCCGGCCGCGCCCAAGGGCTGAACTGAGTGATTGCAATATGCAACGCATAAAACTCTAGTGTAGGGGCATGAGCCACTATGATGGCTCATACCCTCAATGGTGGCTGCCCGGCCGCGCCCAAGGGCTGAACTGAGTGATTGCAATATGCAACGCATAAAAATCAATTCCTTCCCTTGAGAACCTGAGCTTTGTGAAAACATTATGCATTTTATTTCAAAATATGCCCTTCTAAGCACTAATGAATTGCACAAATATAGGACATTACACGTTAGGGAAATAAAGAAAGACATACATTTAAAAAAAATTATGTGTACACGAATAAAAGCAGACATTTTCGATAGCTTCACCACAAACTGCCAAAAATAAAAACAAATTACGGTTTTCAAAGTTTAAAATATCAGTCCATATGACATTAACCAAAATTATGGCATGCTAGAAGAGGTGATGCAGAGGCTATGCCTAGCAGGTATCAAAATATAATTTGCTAATAAATTACTGTCATAACCACAGAGCTTTTCCTCATTGTGAGCAATTGCATCTTTACTATTGATTTCGTGTAAGATCATGCACCAGTTTGTCCTTTCTTCTTGTTTTTTTCTTTCTTTTACGTT
>NC_092817.1:55413626-55433626 GCF_023375885.2 Dermacentor andersoni | reverse complement strand
GCGGGTTTCCCGAACACCGCAGGCTACCAGAGCGCGAGGAGGAATGATGGATGACATGCGAACGCGGACTCGCCTGACCCCAGACTGCCGCTGGGCGGGCTCGCCCGAGTTCTTCTCTGGAAGCAGTGCCGGGTGCCTGCCTGCAACACAGTCGGTGCGCTTCCGTTTCACCAGGTCCCCGCAGCGCGCGGCCGCCGCGTGGCGCATGTCCATGCTTACGGATACGGAGGGCGTTGATATGAGTCGCGGCAGTTACGTATCGGAATCCCAGCCGCATTCAGACCGGATGAGGCGATGCTCCTCTTTCTGCTATGGTTGAGTGTCTTTTGACAGAGGTTAAAATTTGTGCATAGCTTACATTTCTAATTCATTTCACATGTGGGTCTTTTTTGTCTCTACGTTTATCTCGCATATTAGGCAGCCGAAATAGTATTCTTCAAGGTAATTAGCTAGGTTAAATTTAAATGATTCTGTAAAGGTTGATTGAAGGATCTGTCCCTATCATCCCATCAGTTCGGTGGATAATATCACCCGTGACTCCGAAGCCACCTGCTACGACATCGTTGTGCACGCGCCTTACTTTGTGCGCGTCTCACTTTCTCTCCCCTTTCACTCTCGTTCTTTCTTTATCCTCCTACACACACCTCCCCCCTCTATGCAGGGTAGCTAACCAGAACTACCTATGATTTAGATCTCCAAGACCTTTTTATACGTTCTCTCTCTCTCTGGAGCATCCATGAACTAATAGTCGGTAAGAGGCAAACCGGCTAGTGCAGGGACAAACTACCTATAATACGACGATTGTGTAAAACAGGAGGAAAAGAACACACGCGAACGCCTGACGCTCAAAATACGCTTTTACCTTCTTGGTATGGCCGCGGAATTATCTTTACACGAGGCCAAGAACGCTTTACTAGGCTTTCTCCGTGTTTTTGATCTGACCTGCGCTTTGCTAGAGCTGCGTGCAATTGCGCGGCTTGTCTGCGTGGTTTACCTCTTCTCTATATAGAACATGGTTTCTTCCAATAAAGTCAGTGTACGTGGGCCAGAAAAAAATGAAGTTTCCGCTTAACTTGGCCGTCTTTTCTTACCTCCTTTTAGCGCTTCCGCGGAAGCACAGAAAAAGTAACAGCAGTTCCAAACGAGACGTAGTTTGCGCATGCTAGTTTTCAGTATACTTACGCGAAATCGAACGACTTAGAATACCTAGGACCAAACACCACGGAGCATGCGGCTGTTGTTTTTACGGCTCATGTACTGCACAATTTCGTAGAGAAGCTGGCTGAAAGGACTGCTTCGAATCATGGTTAAACATCCGGCTATAGGAGTACTTCATTAAATAATGATTCACTGAACTTAGCGCATGCGTCTGCCTAATGTACTTTTTGGCGGTAATGCACGTTTGGAAAGCATGATAAATGCATTAGAGCGCGTGGATGGGAATTGTGAGCGGTCAGATGAAAATTTCCACCATGATTCTAGTCTCTTCTGCATATAAGCACGAGGTTACGTGGAAACGTTGAAGACATTCAAGCAATTAGGATATTAGGATATTTGTTATCAGATGGGCTCGAGGAACGCCAATAAAACTGTTTAGGGATACTGCTTACAGGATCAAGTGTTAACGATGGTAACGTTGTACGCTCATCGCTCTAGGTTTAAGTTTCTTCAACGAGAAAGCGTGAAGGAAATAATCATCCGAAGATTACTACTCTGAGGTGAACTCGTTTGAGCGCGACTGGTGCATGCATCGAATCTCTGCCCACATATCGCTTTCTAACCTTCATCGCTGCCCCTTCTTTCTTCCCTGACGAGCGCATTTCTTGTGAACCTCTGTGCTTTCACATGTCTGTTTCTACGTTAAATAGTTTGATGAGCCAGAGCGGTATTAGAAAAGTATGAAAAGGGGAAGCGCAGAGGAAATGAACTAGATCCTTCTCAGAACGGCGATCGCAAAGGTACCCAGAAGCTTTGAAGACATTCAAGCAATTAAAGTTTTTCTGTTATCAGATTGTCAGGAACGAACGTTAAATAATGTCGTCAGAGACATCACTTGCGGGATCAAGAGTGAATGAGGGTCACGTTGTGAACCGATTCCTTTGGGCTTATCAGCTGCCTAAACGAGAGACGATGGAGCAGATTGCGACAAGCTCTACGGCAACGGGGCAGGAGTGTTTCTAAGAGAGCGCGAGCGCGCGCGTGTGAGTCGGCGGGAAAACAAATCGTCAGGAGCCGGATGTGGGCAAGGAACAAAGACGACAGAGACGGCTGGGAATGTCGCCGGGCGTGCGGGACGAATTTAGCCGGGCCCTGTCTTTTTCGACACGGTAATTTAGGTGCTTTGTGGGCCAAGGGAGCTTAAATAAAGGAACCGCGCTTGGCTCGCGTGAAGCTACTTGTTGAGCACCTGCAATCGCACGGCGCGGCCGTTTTAGAGCAGGCGCCCACAGGAGTCTCCCGGCCGCCCGCTCAGGCTGGTAGGCGAAGCAGCACTTAATCGATGAGTACATTTAACCCACACACAAAGGGCCAATGCGGAGCTGTCTTTGTTCGTTCACTTTACTCACTGATCATCACGCCACATCATCAAGCTCTAACTAACTAACTAACTAACTAACTAACTAACTAACTAACTAACTAACTAACTAACTAACTAACTAACTAACTAACTAACTAACTAACTAACTAACTAACTAACTAACTAACTAACTAACTAACTAACTAACTAACTAACTAACTAACTAACTAACTAACTAACTAACTAACTAACTAACTAACTAATTAACTAACTAACTAACTAACTAACTAGCTAACTAACTAACTGAATGATTAAATAACGAAGCCAAGAGCCAATGAAGCTGCGAAAAGCATAGAAGAAATTAGGACCTGTACTATGAACGATTACCTCCCAACGATATTATTTATTTCTTTTCGTCCACCTCTTAAAACTCGGCGATCATTGTGGCGACGTAGGTGTTGCACTTTGGACCACCGACAATGAGCCAGAAAGAAAAGAATTGGAATAGAATCGTTAGATTATTCGAGCCCTGCTTTGACTGTATCCGAGCAGGAACTGGGTGAGATCAGATAACGATAAGGTTATGTACACACTCATCTTCGCCCGTCTTTTATCATTGATCGTCAAGTGTTAACGTTCATCAACTAGCACCCGCTTCACTGCTGTTGTGGCGTCCTTTAACTGAAGTCTATATTCAAACAAGAAATATGAGTTAAATTTACGATAAGCTTGATATCATTACTAACAGAAAAGGGAAAATGAAAGTGGAAGAGAAAATTGTCAGCTTCGCCTGGAAGGGCCAAGAACAGACTGCGATAGCAAGGTTTAGCCTCGCGCTTGAACTTCTCGGCCGTTGTTCTGACTATACGCGGGTCAGATTAACGCGGCGTACACGGATGTGCCAAAATTACGGGCACCCTTAAAGGTTTTAACGCGTCATGTAGAGCCTGTAATGACATAGCACAGGTGCCACTACGCCGCCCGTAAAGAGCCATGCCAGTATAGTTACACCGCTTTCAGGTTTGAGCGCCGATATTGTTTTGCACTTTCAATATTAGGCTGAGAAGATTTAACATAAAAAAGGCATGTGCTGTGAATGTTATATTTCACATTTCATTAGATTTGTTTGTGGGCTGCCATTCTCAGAATTCTGATGAATAATTTAATTAAGAACGTAAAACCTGGTAAGAGCGACTTTAGTGATCGAATAGTGTAGCGATATAACCTGCATATATCGCGGGGATGAGCCTATAGCATATATAATACCTAAATATCTGTGGAGCCTCAGAGTGACGACGCCGCCGAAAATTTGCTTGGAGTGTCCGTGAAATTTCCATCGCAATGAAATAATTTTTGCCGGGGTGGGAGCCTAATTCACAAACAATCTTGACTCGTGCGGTAGTCTGCTTTTGAAACCACGGCAACGGCTCTGGCCATCCGTCCACATTCTTCGGTGCTTACGTTCATGCATATCCCACTTAGCTCATTGAAGTATTAGCGCGGGGCCCTCATGGCCATGATGGCGGGTGCCAGCACCCGTTAGACCGAACCTTATGCGTCACGTGGTACGTGACCATAGGAGCGCATACAATTCACCAATAAACCTTTATATGCTATCTCCAAGTGTCATGGCTGCCAGAGCAACGCACGCTTGATGTGGAGGTTGTGGGTTTGTCTGTTACTGGCCACAAAGTTGTCTTTTCTTCTACTTTTATGTCCCGCTTCCTTTGTAAAGGTTATGAAGTATATAGCAGATTGAAGCCTCATCGGAATTGTACACTTCAGCAAAAGCGGTTATTTCCCCTATGATTTTCTTAGTTTCATTATTACTTCTCATGGTTGATAATAAAAATTGAGCACCTCGATTCTGTGTATTGCCCTCACATGAAAGGACGACAAACTAAGACATAAAAAGACGACGAAGCTCACATCAAAGGATGGGAAACTATATGAGAATTGGAAGCAACGTTTCAAACTGGCGAGAAAAATAGCAAGGTTGACGAATGACCGAAGAGTCAGAAAAGCTGGGATCAGTAGTCAGTGCTACTCTTATGCATACTTGTTTAAAGCGCTGTGGTTACTATGCACCGCTCATGTAACTGTGCTTTCTGCCTATACTTATTCTCACCGAATCCGTGCATTGCGGCCAATGATACGGCTCGACGGTCAGCCAATCAGCAACGAGAGCTGCCTTAGTCATTCTTTTCTTCATACATGACTGTTAAAAAAAGAGGGGGGGGATATAGTCTCTCGGATCCCCGAATTCTCATAGCTGCAGCATAGGGTGCTTGTTTCGCAGAATGGAGGACGGCTCGCTCATTGCGCGCCACTGAGCCTTCCGTGAAGCTTGCATTCACTCGGCGTCAGGCAGAGGGCGACCAGCCACGCACAGTGCAGAAGGCACTCCTTGTGGTTCTTTTGTTCTGGTTGGTTGACACGACGCAAAGGCTTCACTGTGCTGCTCGGATTTGGTGAGACTGTTACAGACGCCACAGTATCTACAACATCTCCGCCCAGGAGAGGTTTCTCCTAGAGTTCCTCAGCAGTGGCGGGGTGCAGCAGCAGCCGTAAAGCACCACCTCAGGTAGGAGAGGGGCGAGGCAGTCCAGTCCGTCGCGGCGGGGGCGCAGAGCACCCGGTGTCCACAGCGCAGCGAGAGACGGCGCCCATGGCACCGGATTCAGAGCGTGACTTGGAGGCCATGGCGACAGCGGTCACGTCGCGCTCGGGCTACGCGCCACTGGGCCCCGAAAAACAACGCCGCCAAAGCTCGCGCCTCGGACGCAGCGCGGATTTCTCTTGTTTTTAACGCGCAATCGGCCACCGACGCCGCCAAGCGTATGCGTGATGACCGTCAACTTGATGACATTTTGTTCTTTTTTTTCCGCGGCAACGAGAGGAAATCAAAAGGGCGCCATAAAAAGAAAAAGAAGAAAGAGAAAGTAGCAAATTAACCGCGCTGAGACGTGTATTAAGCTTTGCGAAAACAGCTGGTTAGGTAAAGGCCAGCACTGACGGCAATGCATACATTTTCAATGGTGACTTTCGGTTCTTTCGGCCTTGGTGTTCTATTTAGAAGGACGTGCACAACAGTAACGCAAGCGTAACAGAATTCTTCCTTAATCATCCAGCGCTACGTGAGAGTCTGCGAAAAACGCTGCCGGCACTGCTTGGCGTCCAGCAATGCTGCAACCACGTTGAGGTATACATGATGCGTGACAGGCACTGTTTTATTTTTTTGTTTTTGTTGCAAGAAACTTTTTGTAGACATGTAATCTACAACTACCGTGGAGCGCAGTGTGACAGGCGCGCCGTCGTTGTTATAGGAAATATTGGTCGTACCACCGGTGGTGGTGGAAAACATTTAATGGCCATATATACAAGAGAGAGTTGGGGAAGGCCTTATTCGTCGCAGCATCGGTGGTGGTGGCGGTGGAAAAGATTTAATGGTCATATATACTAGAGAGAGTTGGGGAAGGCCGTAAGGGCGAACCCCTAACAAAGTCTAGGGGGGGGGGGGGGGTCCCTAGTCCGGGACCCCTGTGGCTTCCGCGGCGGCCCGGGTCCCAGCCACGAGAGCTCTTTGGCTCTCTATGGTAGAGCAGTGGAGCAGGATGGCGTCAACGGGGCTAGCAGCTGAACTTCGGGGCGAAAATAAAGTAAACTAAAATAAGCTATGGTGCATCGTTTAGGCCGTGGGACAGTGGCTATCATGCGGACTTACCATCGAGCAACAGGCTGACTTTATTCTGTTCACCGGAATAGTTTACAAGGACAGACCAATGTATAATCGGAGCTCTCCACTCGAACCATTGACACAGGCCGGCCCTACGAACCATTCTAGCGAGTGCAAACACACATTCTCCGCAGGGATACACACGCGCCCCGATCGTCGCCTTTATAGAATTTCCCTGGTGGAGGAAACCTCATGCCGAATGCTTCCTGTTTGAACGCGTATTGCATTAACTCTGTGCCACACTGGCTTGAAGCCATACGCTACACAACATCTTGACGTGTCCAAAGTATCTGGTTCTTGCACCTTCAATAGAAACTCATCAATTTGGCAAATTCTGTAGGGGTAAGCAACGCGGAAGGGTATGGAAGTGACAGCAGTCGTTTAGTCCACCGACTACACGACGCTGTACTATTAATTATTTCTTATCTAGAATGCTGAGTGGCAATATAAAGGACTGTAAACAAAAGAACCCCCCCCCCCACACACACACGCACGCACACACACAACGTGTCTTCACGTTATTTATGAATGACATGCATTGGTGGAACCGGTGGAAGATACGCATCTGTATAACATGCTATTAGCTTGGTAACTAGATACAGAGCCATGGAAGCATTATGCGACGCTCTACAGAAGGACATGCAATGAGAGAATTTATCATGAGAAGGGTTGAAATAGGGGAGCAAGCCATGCAAGCGCCCTGCCTTTTATTCTCCTTCAGCGACACTTCAACGCCTTCTACATGCGCGATATCTAAGCGCTGTGCAGATACCTAACGCTGCCAGAGCCAAACGACGCATAACCGCCAAGCACCGCTCGAGCTGTCAACTGCACGGCTCGAAAGTGCCGGGGTCAATTCCTGAGTCAGCGCAATATGGTCTGATTGGCCGATTCCGAATTTATACAATACCGAGACGACCCGTGACGTTTTTTGTTGCTTAATATGATTCATAGTAATATCCCATGTTATGATCTCTTTCACTATTGTTTCGGATTATTTCTGCGTGCCTGATTAATGTGCTTATTTCTCCTTTGTAAGCGTTAAGCGTTTTAAATACCTTAGCGCACTGGGTGCTGAAACATCCTGTTTCTTAATTGGCACAAGGGTCGATCCCGGAGTAAGTACAACTTGTGTTTTCCGCTCGTGCCAAACGTCGCCTCTATGGGCTCTGCCAATACGATGCATTTCCTCTGAGATAGCGCGTAACGCAGAAATGGTTTAAATGCGGTCGAGTTTTTTCAAGTGCCTTGTGCTTCCCGACGTTATAACCGACGCCCGTGAAACCCTAAAGAGGGCCGGAGGTCTCGAGTTGGAAAAAACGGGTCCCCGTCAGCGCTGGCCTAGAAACGCCCGCTCACCGCGCTCGGATACGGACCTCCGAATCCTGGTCTGAATTGGCGGTTGTAGTTCTTCTCCGAGAGCAGGCTATCCAGGAGGCTGCTGGTGTTGGCCATGATGCCTCGAGCCGAGCGGCTGCCTTCGGCCTGCCTGCGAGAAAGAGAGAAAGGGAAACGTGTCCCCCTGGTAGCCATTTTAAAGCACTCGGCAATTTTGGCGCGAATAGGGAATTCTCGCGCACACGGTCATCGGAGCGTAGATTTACATTTCAGAACGAAGCCTCCACATTCAATTCTACAACTGTTTTGAACCGCTATCAAGTCAAGACTACTGACTAAACGGTAGGTACCAAGTTTTTTATAGACACAAGGAGAACACTGTTTGACAGTAGCGGCGGGAGGGACAACACCAACCCTCATTATACACGAAAGGCCTGACGCGACCTATAGAGCTTTAACCACGATACAGACCCATAGACCATAATTCCCACTGGAAAGTCGGGCAGGCGTATAAGCACTTGATCCAAAGCATTAAGAAAACCAACTGCTTTTTTTAGGCATACTTGCAGCAGTCTAACATTTCCCTTTCGGAAGCAGGTCTCAACGCGAAACGCTACCACTTGCTTATAAGCGTATATGAGCGCAAATATATGCATTACAACTGTACAATGAAATTCACGATGTAATGCGATGCATAATTACATAAGTGCAATCAGCCCACATGTTTAATTTTGCACCTCCCTTCGTGACCATTCCAGACCTGCGCACGATTAGGTGTCCGTAGGAGTTTCTCGTGAAACTAGAAACAAGCCAGGATGCAGCCATATACGCGTTCTGCGTGTAAGGCGACGTGTTGGCTCGGTGACTTACGCTATCGCAGAGCGTGACACGGACATGCGAAACCTTGCCTGTGATACTCGCCTGCCGTTAATTGTTCTCTTTGTTCGTAGCACGGGTGAGTATTTTTGTCACGGTATCGGTTGACACTAATTCTTCTTAACTCTTTTTTTAGATAACGTGAACCAGGTATGCGACTGTAATAAGTGTTTTCAGTTTATTTATTCAAGCGCCTTTACTTTTTCTTCTTACAATCGTTACTTCTGTTTCCTTTTGTTCTGCCTTTCTTCTTGCCTCTACGCACAGTAGAGGACTATAACACAGTAATTCAGGCAGATCTCACAGCGTTTATCTTATGACAAATCTCTCTGACTCTTGGCTTGACTTTGCTTTACTGTAACTTTAAAAGTTATTCAGCATCGGTCATTGAAGCATTTCATAACCTAAAGTGCGTTTTCTGCCGATTAGGTAAACATTCGAAATGTGTAAAACTTTATTACGTTGCAACTATTGGTTCTCCAAGTGCACGTAGGAGTTCGAATTAGCTGTACGCACTTACCATTCATGACACGTAGGAATCGGCGTTGAGTAAGCTTGGCTACCCAAAATAAGTGTGTGTGCGTATGGTTACTATTTAGAAGTTTGACGGGCCCTTTCATGAATGGTCAGTGTGAAACATAATAATAATAATAATATTTGGGGTTTTACGTGCCAAAACCACTTTCTGATTATGAGGCACGCCGTAGTGGAGGACTCCGGAAATTTTGACCACCTGGGGTTCTTTAACGTGCACCTAAATCTAAGCACACGGGTGTTTTCGCATTTAGCCCCCATCGAAATGCGGCCGCCGTGGCCGGGATTCGATCCCGCGACCTCGTGCTCAGCAGCCCAACACCATAGCCACTGAGCAACCACGGCGGGTGAGTGTGAAACATAGCCAGAACGCTTTCTTTTTCTTTTTTTCGAAAGCGCTTATACAGAAAGAGCAGAAGAAAGTAAAAAAAAAGGTGATATAAATCAAGTGAAGGAAAATTGCCATTGTAAGGAGCGGTCTGGAAGTTCAGCCACTGTTATACAAACCGAAGTTCAAGGGCACAAGGCAGAGCGAGCGCAAGGCGATGATGACGAAACTGAAAGAGGAGTGTGGAAGAAAAAAAACAAACTAACCCGGACTATAGATACAACGATGTTCACATAGCTGCTGGTGAGAGCGCCGGGGAGAACCAAATAAGGGCGGTAAGTGGCATCTTCCATTCCTTCAAACAAACACAGTGAGAATAGATCACTGGGTTAAGAACACTTATAGTCGACGTCTTTACGCGCCCGACTCTAAATTTTCGCTGACCGGAGGGAGCATTGAATGACGCCACAAGAGAAAGTCACAAGCAGAGAGGAACGACACAACGCGTTTTGCGATCGTTGACTTGAAGCGCGCATCAGGAGGCATCTCTCGAATTCCTCTGAGCGCAGGAAACGAAAAAAAATGGCTATGGTATAGAATGCCGAGCTTTTTGTTTTTTTCCGAGAAGACCGCACGGATTGTCATGATTAGGACCGATGCAGGCAGCCCGAGTCCTTAACGGCCCAATGAGGGCCGAGTGCCTTCGTCTGACGAGCCCGCAGCGAAGGATTACGCCGGACAAGGATAATCCCGAGCAACGTCGTGGCCATTGTTCGGTCAAGCGCTCGCGGCGCAATTTGAGGCAGCGACGGCTCAAGGGATTTCAAGACGCGAGCTCGGCCGTGGAGAGTTCGCGAGAGCTCCTCCGGAGTCTTAACTGAGGACGATGCGCCGCTCGACTGACGCGCATTTGTTAATTTGTGCTGCGCTATGGCTGGGGTACGAGGCATGACCGGAGTTTACGCCGGGTAGACAAGCGATGTAGGCATGTTTTCTGCGTATAACCATTGAACGCATGAAGAGGCCAGTTATTTCAATTACTCTCCAAACAATATGTCACAAGTACGTACCCATGCAGTTACCTTGACCCACAATGAATCCAATGGGTGAATATCACCACTAGAAGAAAAAAAAAAAGATTAATCTCGCTAGTGCTGCCTTTTCATATTTATCTTAAGAGCATACGTGTTTGTGAGAAACCAGCGTTATCATCAACCAGCAATGAAATACACCTTCATCTAGGAAAATTGTGGTACCTCGCCGTATTATCGATCAATCGATTTTCAGGGATGACTCCAATTTCATATTACGCAGCACCCGGCTCGTTCGTTGCTTCAAAGGAGAGATGCCGACCACATCGACGCACAGGATAGCTATATGCAACGTGAAGGTGAAGCTGGAGGGTGGTGTTCACTCTATCATCCCCTTCCGTCGGCTCATTCAGTCACTTATCCACGCGGAGTGTAGTATCTCCGAAATCTATCACCTGAGAGTACGGTCTCTCATATTCCTACGCAATGCATGACATGTAACCTACATGCCATGACGTAAAGTTAATGAGTTGAAAACTCATACGCGAAAAAAATAATAATAAAGATAACAAAAGTGAAAAATTTACGCGATGATGGTGTCGAGCGACCTGAGCGGTTCGCCGCAATTTTTGTAAATAATACAATGCGTTACAAAGTTCATTGTGCCATTGGGACAACGCTGAAGAGGATGTGCACTATCCCCTTCTCGGGTGTTCTTGGGAAATGCTGTCATCCAGAAGGAGATGAGGGAGTAGACAAACAAATATTTGCTTTATTAGAGGGTTCGCGAAGTAATCACTTGCCTCACTGCTAAGCTGCATTGCCTTGGTGTCTGTAGTGGCAGTCTTCGCGAAGTTTCGGCAGGCGAATCCGACCGGCCTCGCGCATATGCTCTCGCCTTCGGGTGGGGTAAAGAATGACCCAGTTTCTTGCCCAAAAATGCATTGTTAAACATGGCGAGAGTAGTGGATAATATGTGTTACCATGTGTATGCAAATTCGAGAACCAGCTTATCTTGAACAAAATTTCAGAGACGGAGTTCAATAGACCAATCCTGCACAAAATTTAGGTTCTACAAATCTACGGAAATAAGTGGACAGTATCGCATTAGAAAACACAGCGAGTGTGTGTATCGTAGCCACTTATCTGGTTTAATTATTGACAGCCACTTTTTGATATCCACTTATCTGATTTAATTCTTGTTCATTAAGTAAGTGATTTTTGAGCGTTACTTGAAATCCTGCTGGAGTCAGGTATGAATAATATAAACGTACTATGAAGACGTCTGATAAAAGCACGTGCACAGCACGTGATGGGTTGCGTTAATTTTTTTTTCAAAGCTCGTTGGTTGGTTGGCGTAACAACAGAACGCAGTTCGCACTGTACGTGATGAGCGCCTAAATTATTCTAGGAGTTACTGACCTCTGACCTACTGACAAGCATTTTGCCAGGTATGAACTCCGCAGCTGAAAGAGACCATCGCTTTTGAAAGACCTCCAGGGAGCCAGACTATTCCTGCAAACGTTCTTCATTCATAATGCAGCTAGATTAAAGCGGGAGGACATCCTTTACGCGGCCGCCGCTGTTGTTCAATGTCTGCTCGATGAACCGCGTAGGAGTAAGAAAAAAGAAGAAGATGAATGGAGCAGAAGTGCCGGTAAAATAAGGAAATTACTTAGCTACGAACGTAGATAAAATTCAGATTTCGTACTATGCGAGAAGGGCTATATATGTATATAAAAGAAGAAGAAAAAAATAAAAAAAACGACTGAAGAGAAGTAACGACGATACAAGGCCAAGATGAGAGACCAAAATGGAGCAGAAACTTCAAATGCAAATGTGACGGCACGGAGAACACCTGGCGTCACTGACTTGAATAACCAAGTGCCAGAAAGATTCGGTCTTCAAAACGAGAGCACCAACAACAAGAAAAAATAATATGAAAGCGAAGTAAAGCAGCGGGGAATGAAAACCTTGGGGGGATGATTCATAGGACAGCCGGTCCATTCTTTATTCACTTTTCCTCTTGGCACTTGGCTTCTTTCTGCATCAGCTGAGCGCGAAGCTGCCCAGCACTGATGTTAAGTTTGCGTGCAAAGACAAAGTTCGGAGCCAGAGGAGGACTGTCTTCCCTTAAGTCGCATTAAGCTCGGCCGTCATCAGCAATGCCTTGACTTTGTATGTTTCTTTTAAGTAATGAACATACTCTCCCGTACCTATAGGGCCATGGACTTCGCTGCCAAAGTCGATCGCGCAGTTTCAATCCCTGAAGATGAAGTATTTTTGTCCAAGGTATATGATGAATTAATGGAGCAAATAGACGATATAAATTTAGTGGAAATTAACAGCTCACTCTTTTTGGCGCTCAACACAGAACTGGTAACCGAGAGAAACGAATGCCCTTACCCTGGCCTCAGTTGCCATGTCGTCGACAATATTCTATCCTTTCTTATATGATTAACTGGTATGGTTCTACAGGCAGTGGAATATATCGTCATAGCTATTTACTAGGTTTAGCTGTTAGACTAACTAACTAACTAACTAACTAACTAACTAACTAACTAACTAACTAACTAACTAACTAACTAACTAACTAACTAACTAACTAACTAACTAACTAACTAACTAACTAACTAACTAACTAACTAACTAACTAACTAACTAACTAACTAACTAACTAACTAACTAACTAACCAACTAACTAACTAACTAACTAACTCACCAGCTAACTAACTAACTAACTAACTAACTAACTAACTAACTAACTAACTAACTAACCCGCATGAAGTAAAAATAGCGTACATCAAAATAAACAAATTGATTAATCATGCTTTCGCTTTCTCTTCTATACAAGCGGCTGGACAAAGCAGCCCCTTAAAATGTCTATTCCCAAGGTGAAAAATATTTAAGAAGCGAAAGGAACAATGCAAAAATTAAAAGAAAGATGAATTGTAGAATGTAGGAAGTCGAAAATCAAGGCATCACTTTATTTCTTTGTTGATTATTCCCCCCGCCCCCTTTATACCTTTCAGCTCAAGCACTGCTGCCATCCCAGATGAATCGGGAAAATTAAAGGAATCGTAATAGAATGTTTGCGCTATCCTAGCCGCAGTCTCTTCACCTTATCAACGCAACTAACCGAGCGCGCTCGGCACACGTACACGTATTTCTCGCGAGATCTCATAAGCGACCGTCCACGTTGCCGGAGTATGCACGACACTCCCTGGAGCGGACACAACAGTAACCGATTTGCAGGTAGGCCGCCGCTTAAGCCTCAATGTTCGGCTCATCCTGCAGCCATCGTAAAAGATTCAAATCTCGGATCCGGCGCGTAGCTACAACAGGATCAGCCGTACCTTAACACTACGCGAGGAAAGCCAAGAGTATCCACCCGTTCACACCGTTTTAAATCTTAAACTGCATTTGGCGACACCGTGCTCTCGTGGTTCTGTTTTGTTTCGTTTTTTTCTTTTTTTTCTGTACAAACAGCACTCCGCGATTTCGAAATGACATCACGTCGCCCGAAATGAACAAGAGCGATGGTGTGTCACAAACCCACAGACACATTTCGAAACGCGCGGTTGATAGGCAGTCTGGTCTTGCAGAAATGGGTGCCCTGCAGACGCCGGCGCTAGGCTGGCTTTCTGTCAGCCTTCTTATTTCCTTTCTTCTTTTTTTTAATCCGGAACCACCGGGTAATCAGTATTAGTCATGGCATATCGGTTCCCGTACCGCCATTTAGAGGCATTGAAGCGTGTGAACGGCTCCTACATTTTCATTCGGATTGTGTTTCGCTATTTTCGGTACAAACCGAGGCGAAAGCGCACAGCGCTCTATACGTGACACTTTGCAAGCCATATGTACTGGGGCTTAGTAAAGAAAACAATGAACGAAGAGAGAGCGAAAAAAAAAAAAACGAGAACACCACTCTTAGTTCTCTAACAAATGTCATCCAGGTCAGGGACGTCGCACCACGTCGTCCGTGTCCGCGTCAATTCATTTTGAGCCGAATTGCGGGTTCCGGACCCCCGAGGCGGCGTCTGCGCACCGCACAGCCGGTGGAATGACAAATTTGCCGCCTTTCAGGGGCGAGTGCCACGCCTGGGCTAAAGGCAACAACGATGCGTCACAAAGCATGGCGTATTCTACAGGGTGATAATTTTTAAGCTTTATAGAATTAACATAAAGAACAATAGCCTGTTGCACCTAACATAATTGTAGCTCTTGCGCTGGATTATTCATTGCTTGCACGAGAAAGCAGACGTTGCGCGGACATTATTTGCCCGAGAAAAGGAAACAGATATTCAACTAATTAACAAAAATTCAACTAACTATATATAGTATTAATTACGTTGCGTTACAGTGTGTTGGCGGGCTAGTTCAATTATCGTGTGAGAATTACCATGTGAGATTTAGTGGAAGCTATTTTCATACAGTCATCGGGTTCGCAGTGCATTAGTGTGCCTTCTTTAACCTTGTACAGCGCTGAATATGTTTGTTTTTTTATTCGTCACATGAGTGCGCTCTGGTGATCGGATGTTGGTGGTTCCTGCACATGGTGCTCACTGCTCATGTTCTTCCAGATTCTGCTCTCTATAAAGGAGTGACGCCATTAAATGATGTCAGTTGAGAGTAGCGCCTTGTCCTGGTCGTCTCTCTTGTGTCCGTTGTTTTGCGCTAAACATAGTAATTATGGATACTTTACGTTACTTATTGCAATTCACGAATTGTAGGCGATGAGTTTTGCAAGACGTATTTCACCCAGAATGAATTTCCAGAATGGCACCAGTTTGTAGATATGCACCATCAAACTCGCCCCAAATATGCACTCTTATTCCACATACTCTCTTTAACAAAACGCTGCCTTAGGCATTGAAGCACGAAAGTAGCTGGAATGACAATGTATTTCGTTGCACTTTTTAAGAAATAATGTCTAGAAACTGGTGTCATCCTCGAAATTCATTTCAAGTACATACGTTTTGCAAGCTCACGGGTTACAATTCACAAATTGCAATATGTGTCATAAGGTAATTAATTAAAAATAAGTGTGAAGGTAAATAGAGAATTTTTGTCAAGTAGTTCAATATGTGTTTCGATTTCTAGTGCTAGTAATGTCCGCCTCTACGAATAATCCAGGTCAAGGACGAGAATTTTGCAATATGCCACAAGCGATATTAAAAAATTGCGATTTAACAATTGGTGCACCACAAAGGTCTTATTGTGTGCTGAAAGACAGAGGGGAAATTGCTCTAAATGCCTATGCATATTGGGACAGATGTTAGGGGCAAATACTACGAAATTGTTACCTGCTTGCGCATTTCTTATCAATAAGTTTATTTATATCTTTATTTATTTATGTGCTATACTGGAGATGTTAGCAAAACATATGCAATGGACCTATTCGTATGGTTAAATTGTTGAGGGACGGAAAAGAGAAACCACCAGCTCCACTTCTAAATCACAACAGTGTGTTCTAAGATTTCTAATTTAAAAGATAATCAGTAAAATAAATTTATTCATAAGGTTGCTAGCAATTAGAGTGAAATTCTCGGTCCCTTTGGCACAACTGAAGCGTTGAGGAAGGAATATTTTCTTTACCTTTTTCTATACTATTTTGTGATCAATTGCAACGCATGATTGAGGACCTTAACCGAGAAAGCGTAAGAGTAGGGTTTAAGATTAATATGTAGAAGACAAAGGCAATGTTCAACAGACTGGTGAGGGCACAAGAATTCGTGATCGCCAGTCAGCCTCTATAGACTCTGTCCAGTATTACCTTTATCTAGATCAATTACACATAAAGGACACTTATCATGAGCAGGAAATTTACAGAAAAAAATAGATGGGTTGGTATGCATACGACCGGCATTACCAAATCCTGACTGGGAGCTTGCTACTTTCGTTGAAAAGGAAAGTGTACAATCATAGCCTTCTACCGGTGCTAACATATGGAACAAAAACTTGGAGGTTAACAAAGAAGCTCTTGAACAACATAAGCACCGCGCAAAGAGCGATGGAACGAAATATATTAGTCGTAACGTTAAGAGCCAGGATGAGAGCGGTGTGGATCAATGCGCAAACAGGAATAGCCAATATTTTAGTTGACACTTAGAGAAATAAAATGGAGCTTGGCAGGCCATGTAATGAATGCGCAGAGCAGATACCCGGGGGACCATTAGAGTTACATAATGGGTGCCAAGGGAAAGGACGCCCAGTCGAGGACGGCAGAACATTAGATGAGGTGATGAAATTAGGAAATTTGAGGGCGCAAGTTGAAATCAGCTAGCGCAAGACAGTGGTAAATGTAGACCACTGGGAGAGGCCTTCGCCCTGCAGTGCACATAAAAATAGGCTGGCGATGCTGCTGCTGCTGATGATGATGACGATACTTTTTTTCGAAAAAGCTTAAACAACTCTAAATTAAAACGACTAAATGCTGGGGTTTTACGTGCAAAAAGCCACCATCTGATTATGAGGCACGCCATAGTGGAGGACTTCGGATTAATGTTTGACCACCTTGGGTTCTTTAATGTGGACCTAAATCTTAGTACACGGGTGTCAGCGTTTCACCCGCCGGGATCGAACCCGCATCCTCGACTTCAGTAGAGAGAGAGTGAGAAAATAATGAATGAAAGGCAGGCATGTTAACCAGGACTGAGCCCGGTCGACTACCCTACACCGGGGAAGCGGAAAGGGGAGGGAAAGATTTAAAGAAGAAGAGAAGGTCCACTGTGAATATCGCCAGCGTAGTAAAGTTTCCTGCTTTATATCCACTGACGGTGACTCAGTCCGGATAACAGACGGTCGCTAAATCCGGTAGCTTTCAAATATCGCAGCAGCCCTTTTGTAGCCTTTTGTAGGTGCGATATGCGAGATCACGGTCCCAAGGTCTTGTTCCAGGATAACGGTTTTCTATTTAATTGATTTAGAGCTGTGCAGAGGTCATGTCCTTCGTTTTCAAAAAAGTTGGGCAGAAGCACCTCACTAGGGCTACGTCTTAGCCCCAGAGATACCGCGGCGGGTAAAATTTATTTCTTTACTGCGATTCTGTCTCAACTACAACAGCGTTGCGCCTCGGCCGAAATGGAACACAGGACGGCACACGTCCTTTCTCATTTTCGTTTGTCCCTGTCTTCGGTGGTACAGTTGAAACTGCACCATTACCAACTTTACCGATTGGCAATCCGAGTAAATAGATTGGATAGGTGCCCTCCTGCGATAGTACTATAGCTCGACATAATTAAGCGGACACTTGTAGTCAGCGACCGATATCGTTTTCACGATATACACCACCACGCACTCACACTCATGCTTACTCACACTCACGTTCCTATGCACGGGCGTTCGAAATGACTGGCGCTGACTCGTCTTCATATTAGCTTCCACCTGACGCCCTTCGTCACTCACTCGTACTCGTACTCAGGACGAGTGAGCACGAGTGAGTACGAGCGAGTGTACTCATGTGTGAGCATGCTGACTATATAATGGTTAGTACTAGGTTCTATATGGCACCACTGCTGAATGGATCTTCCATTTCCGCCACCTTGGCCGTGAACGTTGCTGGCTAACGCTGCCAGGGCTGGGTCGTACATAGACGTGTATCGCTAAGTGCTCAGGAACGTGAGGGGTGTGACAACCAGCCGTGACTCAATTAGTAGAGCTCCGCTCGCGTTATACGGGGGCTGCGGGTTCCGCGCCCATAGCTGGCAAATTTGTTCGCTGAGACATTGCTGCAATTCCCTGAAAAATGCAGAGCTGCTCGTTTTTCTTCGATTTTATTTACACAATATGCCTCGAGGCACATTTACTGTATTAATAAAGATGCATACATAGTAACAGACGCACAAAATTGTAGCCTAGCGTTACAATTAGTAGACATTTTCATTTTACGAAAGCTACTGTTTCCAGCGCTTTCTTTCTGTTTGCGCCCATAGGCTTCCAGGTTTAGCCGTTACTGAGAAAGACAGGAACAAATAAGATGAGAAAGGCATGGAGGTTAACAGGGACATAGATATCCCGTTCGCTACCATGCACTGGGGAAGGGGCGAGGGTAGACAGAAAGATAAAGAAGAAAATCACGCACAGAGAAAGATAGGGAAATAAAAAGAAGCCCGCACGAAGGAAGGCGAGAGTGTCACAGTTGCTCAACTAGGTTCCTGTGGTCAAGCGACCTGACTGCTACGGAAATGCAACACTCATGCAGGAGCCCGGGCGCACGCTCCAAATCTTCCTTCGCCCCATCCTGGACAGTGTACGCCGAAAGTGCTTCGACCCTGGTCACGCCCCAGCAGAGATTAGCTATCAAGGCTCTACGGGATTTTCTCGTGCACAGTGATTGGATGAATGTTGTAGATCGCAGATTATGTGCATTTGAAATTTTGTCCATGTTTCGATGGCCTGTACAAGCTTGTGTTGTTTTTGTACCACCGCATCATTTTGCTCTCTTGATTTGCTGTGAAATGTTTAGTGTTTTGATATTTAGACTACAGACTTGTTATGAGTCTGTTGTCGGGATATCCGAACTTTTCTGTGACAAAATTTCCCATATGTCGCAGGAAATAAAGGAGAGAGATAGACAGAAAGCAAGGAGAAGAATGAAAGGGAGGTCAACCAGATGAGCTCCCGGTTTGTTGCCCTACACTGGAATAAGAAGGAAAATGACCATGGGCGCTCAAACCGAACGAAAGCGCAGTTACCTTGCCCACAAAAACTATACTAGTGCCAACATCTTATATGATCATGCCAGTAAATAATACAAATTTGGCAGTTTCGTACGAAGCACATACGAAGTACTGCGAAGTATTGCCAATACAAAGAATTGACATCTACAGCAAGGTTTAGCACTGGCTCAATTGCCTCGCCCCCGCGGAGCCCCTCATCACGCGACCCATGCGACTGGGGATTGCAGTCTCCAGAATCAGTCCATTTTTCATTACACCCTCCCCGGTATTCGCCTAGTTTACTGTTACATTGTCTCCTAGATCGACCCTGTATACGGTTATAATTTCATTTTACTCGGCGAGAAACCTACTGAGTAGGTGCGCCAGGTCTCCCGGCGGAGGCAAGCAATACTTTAATAACAGAATTATGCACTTAGGAGCGTATACATTCGTTGCAGTAGAAATATTTGAATACCGCTAGTTGTTTGATTGCGTAACCCCTGAAGAACACAGCTGGTCACCGGTCACTGGCACTCATATAGGAGTAGAACAGATGGCTGTATAAGTCAGTTGGTTAAAATACATGCTCTGTCCTGTGGTTGTTAGGATAACGAAAATTCAATGGCCACGAAGGCCCGCGAAAGAGCCAATGAAAGCTGTCACTTCAAAGTAAGTCACTAGACTTGAGCGATTCGGCCGGCTCTGGACTAACTTTACCGCGACAGCAGTTACTTCTCTAAATCTCCCAAGCCCTTCTACCTTTCTGCAGACCTCTTTAAATCCCATGCAAACTTCCCCAACTGAACACCAAGATAACGCAAAAAAAAAAAGTAAGGATGACACCATTACGACGATGCGAAAAAGACTGCTGCGTCAGGCACAAGCTGTCGTATGGCCTGCTATTGTCTGCGAAATGCACAAGAAAACGCCACTGCTCTCTGGGTTCTTTGTCGCCCACCGCTACGAGCCCAGTTACAAA
>NC_092817.1:55341126-55408626 GCF_023375885.2 Dermacentor andersoni | reverse complement strand
AGAAATGGAGCTGGGCAGGTCATGTATTGCGCAGGTTAGATAACCGGTGGACTATTAGCGTCAAAGAATGGGTACCAAGAGAAGGGAAGTGCAGTCGAGGACTTCAGAAAACTAGGTGGGGCGATGAAATGAGAAAATTCGCGGGTGCTAGTTGGAATAGGCTGGCGCAGGGCAGGAGTAATTGGTGATCGCAAGGAGAAGCCTTCGTCCTGCAGTGAATATAAAATTGGATGATGATGATGATGATGATGATGATGACGACGACGACGACGACGACGACGACGATGATGATGATGATGATGATGATGATGATGATGGTGATGATGATATGCCACCTCTGGCTATATGACATGCTGTATATGCGGGTTATATCGCCACCCCATTCTATCACTAATGTTTCTCACACCCTGTCTTACATTCTTGACAAAGTTATTCCTCGGAATTTCTAGAATGAACCCACAAACAAACGTCACGAAACAAAACAGCGACAGCGCATGCCTTTTATGTTAAATCTTTTCAGACTTAAATATTAAAAGTACGAAACAATAACATAAACCTGAAAATTATGTAATTTTATTTACACGGCGCTGCACTACCTCCGGGATCGGCCCACGCGCAAGAGGCCGCGCTTCCATAGCGTTCGCCGCCAACGTTTACTGGTAAGCATTACAGTTACACAAGCTGCAGTAACCGGGAAGCGTACAAAGCAGTCAGGGATCGTTTAATGCTATCGGTTACTACTCTAAAGGCGAAGCTTAAGAGGAAGTTTTAGCTCGGGCCCAACTCAGACGCGGCCTATTCAAATACATGTAAAACGTAAAAACGCTTTTCTGAGATAACCCCTGGGCCGATTTTAATGAAATTTGTTGCATTTGAGAGAGAAAGTTAAATTCTAGTGACTGTTGAAGCAGACTTTCGATTTAGGTCCTGATTGGTGTAAAAGAGATTCTCAAAAATTTGAAAGTTCGAAGAAAGAAATAGAAGCACGAAGTTTACAAATTCATATCTGTGCATCAAGAACAGATATGGCGGTTCTGTAAACGGCATCGATTAGATCATTGAAAGCGGACAAATTCGGTATGTAATTTTTTATCTTACGTGAATTGTTTACGAGGTTTACAAGGGTTCTTCAAAAGCTGTATTTCCATATTACTAAATTTTTTTAGATTCATGTGTAACATATCAATTTTGTCCGCTTTAGATGTAATATTATATGCAATTCACGGAATTGTATTATCGTGTTTGGTTGCGGAGTTACGTAGTTGTAAAATTGATAGCTTCGTTTCTTATTAATTTTCGATTTTTGCCAATTTTTAATAAACCATTGACGACGCAAATAAAAAATTCGAAACAAGCAGTCACTAGATTTTAGTTTTTCGTTTAAATGCAACAAACCTCGTCAAATTTGGTGCAGTGATTGCCGAGAAAAACGAATTCTCCGTTTACATGTATTTAGATAGGAGCACCCGAGCTAAAGCTTCCTCTTAAGCGTCATCCAATTCTTTACTTTCGAATTTATTCAGTTTTCTGATACATACATTTTTTATAGCGATTACCAAGGCAAATTTAGTACACAGGCAAGAGCTTGCACGGACAAGAAACGCGCGGATAACGTAGGCTCCCGAGAGGGAGGGTTACGTGGCGTCGCGGCGATGCCCTCTCCCCTTACACAACACCTGGCGCGCCAGCGAGACAGCATGTGTTCTCTTTTGCCCACTGTGGAGCGCCCGCTCACGAGCTCCGTCTAGGCTCGCACATGACGTGGCGTCGCAGCCAATGGAAATTTAGGTCCCGTTTCGCTGCTGCACACGCCGGTGTTTTCGCTGATTGGGCCATTTGATGCTTTCGCATTAAAAAAAAAAAAAAATGTAGCTCACACGAAGGAAACGAAAGGAAGGAGAAAGGCAGGGTGGTCAGTCGGAACAGGAGATCGGCTCTGTTACCATGTCACAATGGGCGAGGTAAAGAGGACGCGATAAGAGCAGATGGAAGTCGAGAAACGCTAACCAGATGCACACGATCCCCGCACATGACTACATTGATGACTACATACGTAGTCGTCAATGTCGTCAGGTTCGCCGTCCTGAAACGGACAGGGGTGACTTGCGATGGGAAGACGATGGCTCCGTCGGAGCCGTTCAGAGTGGCTCAGCCAACATCTTGAATGTGAACATGGTCGTTGTATCTGTATAGTATAAAATGAGCCGAGAGCGGTTTAAGGGCCGAAGATGACAGCACAGATTTTTTTCTAATTTCTGGTGCTGGAAACTGCCGTTCGGTTTGAACATACCAAGGAAGTAGCGCTACTTTAGGCTGCGAATGAGGGTGCCGTCATCATGTTGAATACACAAACCAAAACAAATTTGAGGCTTCATTAAACTCAGAAAAATTTTTAAAATGCCTTTTTCTTATCACTTTGATAGGTGGTGCTAAGTGCACTTTTCATTATTGGAAAATAGTACACAATACATTGTAACACCGACATCATTGATACATAGGCCACCAAAAAATGTTACAGGACCATGCGGTGGGTAAAGCTGGACAAACAGGGACAAAAAGCTGAGTGGCTAAGTGATGCATGAATTATCGTCGTAGCCGGATGCTGTTGCCGTTGTCTTGATGCTCAATATGCAACTCGCCGGTGCTGCAACTAATGGAGTCACAAGTATCCCCGGGTAGCACTAAGTGCGAGTTCGAGGGAGGAAAACAAGATTGTCAACACCAAGCACATGAGTGAAAAATTTATATGAAAAAGTAACAGCTGTCAAAGCTTTCGCGTACGGTAAATGCAGAGATAAATACAGCAGCTTATGTGAAGTAATGTACGTAATGTTATATGCAGCCGGTCAACCCCTGCACATAATGAGAACCTTGTACATGATAACGGATACAAGAATTCAATTTTGCAGGTATAAGGCCTGGCTGAAACAGCGTGTATTCTTGGCCTCGGAGGCTGGCATCCATGCAGTCGCCTTCTAAACCAAAGCAATCGTTAAGGTGGACAAAAGCGAGGTGTCATTCTGAACGTGGGGTCGAAATGATATGGTACCAATATGTCAAGCATCGCAGGGCGCACATAGGTGACAGAAGAGGGATAGAATTAGAGCAGTCATGCGATTCAGAACATATCGATGGTTGTGTCCCCATGTCACTTGGATGTTGCTGGGGAATTGGGTATCGGTGTGCGCATCGCTAGCTGCGAAGCATGCACTCTGTGCTCAGACTTCTCCAGGAGTAGAATTAGCTACCGCACAGAGCTAGGATGGAGTTCTCCCACTCTTAGCGACGTTCACAGGCTTCACAGGCGTCGGCCCACACAGAGAATCGGTCAAAGAATAGGCTCACAGAGTCGGCCCACCCAGGAAGCAATGTGGCTTGCGGCAGGTCGGACGGTTGCTTGTGGTGGGGTGGTTGTTCGTGGTGGAACGGTACGGAGCCGGCTGCATCCATGACGACGTAGTTGTGATAAGGTAAGACGCTTCCTGCGAAATGTCGTCGCAATGGCGTCGGCGTGGTTTCGCGAATTATGAAACAGTGCTGGGCAATGGTCCGTAGTGAATAAGGCCTTACGTGCGGAAGGTTTTTTTTTTTTTGAGAAACAAAGTGCGTTGTTGCTGCCCAGCGATGCATGGTGGAGCTTTAGCGCTAAAAACTTGATCATGAATGGTCGTGTCACCGATCTGGTCCTCTTCCAGTGCAATGAAGTTGAATTCGTTCGAAAACGTCACCAGGCAACCTTTGTTTTTATGAGAGCAGCATTGCAGGCAAGTTAGTAATCCATTACTCGCTTGGTGTGTCCTCTTCTCTTACGTCCGTGTCGTTTTTTTGCTGCGCAATATCATTTGAGTAACCTTTCTTTCTCAATTTACAGGTTCAGACGATATCACGCCGTTGTCACAAGCCCACATCTATGAGCGGTGAAAGTGACGGAAATATAAGAACGCAGTGGGGAAGGGGGGGGGGGGGGGGGCAAAGAAGGCGTAGTTCAGGACTGATGCCATTGAAACGACTGATCATTCGCGCACCTAAACCATGACAACAGGTACTAAACTGAACTGGCTGTACTCATGCTCTTGTTGCATGGGAGCTATGCTTCTACTGATTACGCAGTGGCTCATTGGTTTTGACGTTCTGATGCTCTACCGTGTGCCCTAGCTAACGTTAGCCAAGGTCTTCAATGAAAAAAGGAAGAGATCTTAAAACACTGTGCAAAATACAATTATAAGACCTGCGGTGTTCTGTTGTCAGCGTTCTGATAACCTAACACAATAGTTCGAAATATCGTATCTTCCACCGTGCTTAATAATTAACTTCCTTTTTTTTGGACAGCTTGGCTATATCGTTAACTGGTAACCATATATAAGCACAAGGCCGCTCTTTTGATTCACTGCTACGTCTGCCTCATTCTGATGGAAGGGAAATCCAAAAATGCTCGCTCGTGTACTGTGCTTTGGTGTGCCTACATTGAACAACCCAACCGATCAAATTTAATCCGGTAACCGCCACTATACGGCGGCTGTCATTTACCATGTGTGCCATGTGTTACTATTGGCTCGTTAAACACCATTAGTCAATCAATCACTATCTGCCTCCGTGTTTATTAGTAGAAACAGCCAGGACATGAGTCCAAAGGCTGAGGCAAGGCAAGGAGCGGTGAGAACGAGGGCACATTAGGCCAAGCATTAGACCTGTTTGAAGCGGCCGTCGTTCTTGTTTTTTTTTTTTTTTTGAGCGTAACTCTGCCATGGCCAATAGGAGCTTGAATTTGGGCTTCTTATGCAGTTAGATAATTAGTGAGGTGCATTTGAGCATGTAAAGTATAACTTTTAGACAAGTAGTCGCTAGAAATCAACTTCATTTTCTTTCTTTATTACAACAAATGTAATTCAAATCGGCGAATTAAGCTTGCGTTTATTGAACGACAAGAATAGAGGAAATGAAGGGACCTTTTTTGTTTTCGTTAGTCAGAACAATATGAAAGCAAAATGAAGCAAAGAAAAGTATATATTAAATTATTTGCCGTTTTGATTAAAATGTAATGATGAAGCAAAGGGAAATGAAAGAGGACGAGAAAACAACAACTTCGCACCGGTGGTAGCCGAACCTACAGTAATCCCCATTACGCGTGCGACGCCCTTACAAATTGAGCTACGGCGACGTCTATTAACGAAAGCATCTTTTTTCCCGCTTCGGTTGTCATGCGGCATAATGTCAGTATGAAACTAAGTACAGGCATGCAGGCCCGTTTCATAGAAATACTGCAATAGTGCTTTATAAAATGTAAGCTCACTCACTCGTAAGCTCATCTTTACAAGACTTCTGGAGTCTCACTGGCCATCAGTATGCCCTTGTTTAACCATTTCTTTCGACACATGAGTTCACTTCTTTTATGGCGTTAAATTCTATCAAACAAAACTTTGAAAGTTAGGTATGGCTCTGAGAGAGACACTGAATGGCGGACTATAGAATTTGTTTCGGCTATCTTCGGTTCTATGTCTTGAATCGAAATCTTAATACACGATGCATCCTGATTCCATCCGAAAGCAGCCTCCGTTGGCGGGGCTTCTAGCGGTTGTCTTATGTTCAGCCGCAGAACCGCTTGTCCTGAGCAAACCTAGTTACATTTTGATGTTATAGAAAAAATAACTTGAGTGGCAGAGCATTCCTTTTTAGGATATGCACTTCATGTCAATAAAGAAGTGTAAAAAAACAGAAAAGAAAACAGGCTGCTACACTCTTCTTTCATTTATAAAGTAGTTTGGACAATAGTAAAAATAAATAAATAATAATTGAGCTTGCATGAAATACTTAGAGAGTATTAGGAAAATAACCTGCGTGATAGCGGAGTGTTTCTCGATTGTCTAATATACAATTAACCAAATGTTCTCATTCAGATGTCCGATGGAGGTCCTGTCGAAGTACATCATTTTTACACCTGCTGTACCAAACCAAAACACCCAGTTGAGTTCGAAATCATCAGCTCTGTGTGTTGTGACAGATATCTGGAAAAGACAACTACAGAAGGCGAAGGTGTAAGGGTGCAATCGGCGCACGACGTCAATTACGCTTCTATACGAAACTTCTCCCGCCCAGCCTGCTGTGCCGCTATAAGTAACGCGAGGAAAGCAACAAGAACGCGCACAATAGCGAACCAACACCGAGAACGCCAGCGCAGACGTCCAGTACGGTAATACCTGGTCCAGGTGACGAGAAAGCAGCAGACAACGGTGGCCAAGGCCGGCGACGACGTCCCAGTGCCACGTCGCAACGGCTGAGGCAGCGGCGTCGGCGTCGAAGCCCGCCGTCCGCGCTGGCCGTGAGGAAAGCGGCGCTCGGCGGCACCGGGACGGGCGACCGACGAAGCTCTTCCAGGCCCGTCGCCGCCACTGCTGGCCGGACTCATGGTGCTGTCCTCCCGGGTCCCGCGACCGACGGCATAGCAGCATCGTGGCGACTCCAGCGGACCGCCCCTGCCCCGTGAGCTGCTACTACCTCCGCGCGCTCATGGTCCGTCCGCCGCCCACGTCCATGGAGTCGGCGCCAAAAGATTCGCGGCCACGCGACACGGCCCCGGGTCTGGCCAGGCAGCCACGTACAGGTCCCAACTCCGGCGCGCGCGCACACAGCCGCCCGCGGCCGAGAAACAGGGTCGACGAAGAGAAAGTTGGCGCCACTTCGCGTCTGAATCGCTGCGCGCGCGCCGTGCGCCGGACGAGCGCGCGAATCTCTCGAGGTAACGGTGAGAGGGTAGAGGTACGTGCGCGCGCGAGTGTGCGGAGGAAGGAGAGGGCTGGCATGCGAGGGGAAAGGTGAAAGGATTGTCGTCGCTGCTTTTCGCCCGTCTTCCTCTCTTCTTGTTCCCTCTCGCCGCCTCTTCTCCCACAAACTCGCGCTCTCTCGTTTTCCTTGTTTTTTGCATCTCTGGCTATTTATGGGATTAGGGAGGAGGGCAGCGCCGCTGCGCGGCACGCGATCCAAGCTCGCGCCTCGGCGTTCGAGTTCTCCTGAATGGGATTCAAACGATGTTGCCGTAATTGGAAGGGCGGCCAGATTAGAGCAGCTGGCCGGATGACGCGACCGGGCAGTGGGATTAACGCGGACAGCTAAGGCTCGGCGCTGCGGCTTGCCTCATCCCACGTTAGCACGGCCCCAAGCGACATGCGGAAGAGGAGTTCAGAAGAGGGACAAGTGGGGCACACGAAGTGTAAATTGCGTGCTGTGGTGAAACGGTGTTCGCAGACGGGGCAGCATCCACGATCCGCAACGCTGCGCCACTCGAGTCAAGCTGATCCCACAAGCATTGTTTGGGAACAAGTGCTCGACACGGAGGTTCACTGCAATTCGCACGTTCGCATAAGCCGCGAGGCCGTCACTTGTGTTCGCTGTACTAAGTATTCTAGGGAGACCGCAAATGTTAATTGCGGATGTGATTTACATAAACATTCCACAAGGAACTGCATGAAAGAACTGTTGAGCTCTGTTTGCACCCCTGTGCCCCATTTGGAAGCTTGATTTCTGTTTCGTAATTTGATGTAAAAAGTTAGTAAGGAAGGACACACTAAGACCACATCTTCTTTATCCTAGTTACGTCTAGAATAAAAGCAAAACAGCTTGACTTCTTTGTTAAAACAGAATAATCTTGCAACATAAAGGGAAAAAGAAGTTTATCCGTGTTTCTTCCGGTATGAAAGGCAGCCTTGTAGCGATTCATAGATTTCCATTTTCGTATTAGACCAGTCGTGGTATTCGTGTGTTAGTTGGCTCCACTGCGGCTAAAATGTTTTCCTTGCAATGTGCTTCGCTTTCTCGCCGTGTACACTTGTGGTTTCGCATTGATTTTAATTTAGCTAAAGCTTTTCTTTTGTTCTTTGCTCACATAGCTTATATGACATACCCCATTGGCTTTTAGCATACATTTTCTTGTATCCTGGTGAATACATGCGTAGAGGGCGGACTACATGCCTCTGGCTTTCAGCTTACAGTTCAAGGCTTTGGCTCCAGGGTCTACGCCTGTTATTTGTAACCGTTTACTTCTGCTGTACGTTCTTTACTGAAATAATAGAGAAGCTTTCCCGCACTGTTGGTCGAAGCACCAGAGATATGAACCTGGAAAACCTAACACGTGTTTGAACACGGCTACTCTTATATAGGGCCTGGTCTCAAATGTCTGTAGATTGCATTGAACACTAGCGAGAGAAGGAGATCACATTTTTAAAATGTGAGAAATGCAGAGAGGTCAGCCGCTCTCCAGCTTCTTGCTCTACCTAGGGAAAAGCGAGAAGGGGAAGCAAAGCCAATGTCACTGGCACGCGTGCGCAGAATTTCAGATTTATTTCATTCATTTATTTATACTCTCAAGGCGCGCAGCAATTACAGAGGCGAGAGAGCTTAGAAAGACTGCAATGACTTTAAAGCAACGTTTTCTCGACCCACTTCGTGCAAAACAAGTTTGCGGGCTTTATTTCCTCAAAGGGAATAATTATTTAACTAATAATAACTATTAATAAGTATTAATTATAACCAAGGGAATAACTATTTTTAAGGGCTGAGCAGACGATATCAGTAGACTACATATCGCAGGTAAGAGGCGAATTTACTATCCACGAATGCTCACTGAGGTGCAGAACTAGCACGAACGTCTGAATCAACCCTCGCAACAACCACGCAGTGGTCGGAAAATGCATGAGAGTCTCTGAGGGAAAAAAGAGCGTCGAATAAATATAAATACAATAAAGCTTACACTTGCAACGCACTTCAAAAAAAAAAAAAAAAATATGTGCGAGCAAGACGACTCGCCCAATTCCTCATTTTCACTGAGGACCAGGTTTCTGGGCGTAAGAGGCAATATTTGGCGCTAGTTTCCCGTTTGGCATCATTCTCAGAACGAGTATGCAAACACAGTTGAAGGCCGAAAGGAAAACCACGCAATAGTCACAATATATTAACGGAGCCAGAGTTACCCAAATCGCCTTGCCGAAATGTTAAATGCACGTAGATATGCAGTGCACCATGGTCAATATATCGGAACAAACGATCACAGCATCTGAACCTCCAGTTCTGAAAGCTTATGCGTTATACGCGCCAAATAGGGCAGGATCTTCCGCAAAATGCAACCCGACGGAAATCCTACAGCGTGCAACAGATTACAGTCAGGCAGGGAAGGCTGTAAAGTCCACACTGTCTCCTCGTCACATACGATCTCTGGCATAGGAAGGGCAACATAGTCAATATTTCTAGGGGCAAACGTTGGCCAAGTTGCACCTGTTTCTGTCGGGACCGAAATCCTAGCGCATCCGGGAGAGAGAAAATTAATTGCTGTAAAAGCGGCATGGCGACTATGTGCCATTTGTTGTCAGTGCTCCGTTTGACCGGATGGGCGAGTCTAGGGAAAAACTTCCCCTCCACCCGGATTTCCGAATTCGAACCGTTAGCTGTTGTTTTCATGCTCTGCTGAGTGGTGGCCGACGCGACTGGTTGTTTCTCTTTCCTCAGTCACAAGCAAGGTGACCGTAGCGCCATGAAAGCTTTTTGTTGGACATGCCTCGCTGATTATCCGCGACATGACTAAGCTCGACATCTAAGCTCTAGATGGGCGCCCTTCTGTCTGTGCAAAAGGTGTCTGGACTCCGGTCGTGCACCAATAAACAGATACTAACTCTGAAGTCTGAACGAGATGTCCTACTAGACAGTGAAATAATAAATTCTTTCTGAAGAGTAGTTAAAGTCCAATTTTAATTTCATCTTTGTTTGCCTGAGCTGGCCATGCTGTTGTTGGTCAGTGGTTCAGGGTTACGTTGTTGTCAGCCCTGACAAATTTTTTTTCGATACAATCACCAATGTGTCCTCATAGCAGCCTGAGGCATAATAGTTGTCCTCTGTCTATAACGTGTAGCTGCTGGAAAACTTTTTTGGAGCATCTTGCATGACGGAGTTCGTGTTATTATTTATCATCATCTTATACAAAATCCCTTACAAAGACATTCCCATTGGCGCGCATTTACTCCTTTCACCGCATTATTTTTTGCTTATATAGGCGTCGCATGCAAGTCACGTTTCCAGGCCCTCGAACGTATACCTCATCTCGCTAGCCAATCGCCTTATCTACGCCTTGCCTTCGTTCTCTCTGACACGTCCATCTACTTGTGAAATTAATTGTGTGAGGAGCAGCCCTGATTGATACGACTCAGTGCGTAAACAAACTGTTATAACTAAAGCTCAGAGGCAAACAAACTTCGCCTATAGCTGAGTGATATTGTACGCCTCTCAAACACAAGTGCCTAGGTGAAACGCATTCAATGCCCATGGGCGTAGCGTCACCTTTCTACGCCGAATGCTAAGTGGTTAGCTCGCACACTGCGCTTGAAATGTACTGACTTTCCTTCGGGTTCCCATTGGTGTTTGGGCAATTCAAGTTGCCCTTCGCTTGAATGAGGGGTCCCCCTTTTCAAAGCCGCGTGCAATTAGGGAAGAGAGGAGTTCATTTCCGCCCCTCCCCAACCTATTCTACACGGTAAAAAAATCCGGCTGTACCGTACCGTTTATGTCACGGTCCTTACGTGAAATTTTTCGACTACATTCCTCTGCCACGAAGCATGGTCGGTGTTTCACGCATTGTGGCAGTGCGGCTATATTGCTGAAAGGCACACCAAACTTTCTCAGCATGTTGAATATTTGCCTGAACCGATTATTTGTGACATAGGCGCATCCGTAGGTAGGAATTGACAAGCAAGAAAAAAAAAAATTGCTGTTCACCCGTCTACTATGCCACGTGCTCCCGACTCTAAAGGGAACTAACAGCCAAGATTAACCGTGTACAGCCGTAGCTGTACCAACACGGGTAGTTTGCCATCTGTAAATCTACGTCTCAAATGTACTTACGCTTTTTTGTGCTTCTTTTCTTTTCGTGGCATTTCTCAGAAGGCTCACTTTTTGCGTGCCGTCACTCTCGAAACACTGTCGCGCGTGAATGACGGCGCACCCGCTGACGAGACTCACGGGTGAGAAATAACCGACCTTCCAAACAGACTGCTTGCTGCAGCGCGGGCCACTTATTCACTACAGGCGATGAATTGCGCAGTCACGTGTTCTTTCGCATTTTTTTTTTTTTTTTTTTTTTTGCACCGGAGTTTAGGTTGGGATACTGCCTGCCGTATGAGTTCGCTACCTGAAACGAGACGTTCATATTTTTTTTATTTTGTAATGAAGCCTACAGCGGGATTGTGTTCTTGCGGTTCACATTTACGCATTATTGCCTCACGTGACATACAACCGTCCATTTCCCGATTTCAAATAGCGCTCTGCACTGACGTGTTCTGCTTGAGCTGCGTTATAAGCACACGAGTGCGGCTTTCACACGCGGGGGCGCATTCATTAATTTTTCTCAACACTCGGAACCTTCACCTACTAGCACAGTTTTGCGTCTTGATAAATGTGAACAAAAATACAACCGAAAATAGAATCGCGTTCTGCTCGCCTAGGTGTGACAAACTTCAGTGCAGTGCGTCGACTTTTCTTCAGCTCGGTTTTTCTTCTTTCTGTTTTTCTTTTTTGCATGTCCGTCACCATTAGGCAGTGGAAGGTCATTGGAAGCCACGGTCGGTTTATTATGAAAATGGAACGTTCTAGATCTCAAGCGCATCGTATGTGTTATGCGGAAGGCGTTTTCCTGTGCGCCATAAACGGAAAAGAAAAAAAAGAGAGAGAACAGAAAACGCAACGTAACGTGGAAAGAGCACTTGCTATTGGACGCGCTCGCTTGAATTTCGCTTAAGCCTTCGTCACACGCACACAGACACACACGCATGCACGCACGCACGCACGCACGCACGCATGCGCACGCGCACACACAATTGCGAGACAACATTCCACGTCCCCTTCTCCACTTTGCTTCGCGCTGACACGTCTTTTTACCGAATCGAATGGGCAGGGCATGTAATGAGGAGGGAAGATAACCGATGGTCATTAAGGGTTACGGACTGGATTCCAAGAGAAGGGAAGCGTAGCAGGGGGCGGCAATAAGTTAGGTGGACGTATGAGATTAAGAAGTTTGCAGGGACAACATTCATATTTAAAACAGCGCCAAAAAAACACGGACAAGGGAGGACACAGGACGAGCGCTGTCCTGTGTCCTCCCTTGTCCGTGTTTTTGGCGCGGTTTTAAATATGAATGATCCGTACCAACTAGCTCGCACCCAAACCCTTCTGAGGGACAACATGGCCACAATTAGCACATGACCGGGGTAGTTGGAGAAGTATGGGACAGGCCTTCGCCCTGCAGTGGGCGTAGCCAGGCTAATGATGATGATGGTGATTATTATTATTATTATTATTATTATTATTATTATTATTATTATTATTATTATTATTATTATTATTATTATTATTATTGTTATTATTATTATTATTATTAAAATTATTATTATTATTATTATGTGTTTCAGAGATGACTCTGGAGGCAGTGCGGATCGTATCGTGTTAACTGCACGAAATACGAACGGTCAAGTAAACATACAAGACGACGGCACAATAACTATTAACGAACTGAAATAATTGAACGAAAGCCTATGCGCACGAGAAAGAAAATGGCGATGATGGCCCATAGGCAAAATGCCAATCAGCCATTGTTGTAACATACGCACAGTTTAGAGGCGTGTTCTGTCGAGCATTATAAGGTATTGGGAAGTAAGACATACAAAGTATCTTGTATTTACAAGTTTTTGTGTCATTATTCAGCGACCCACTTGCATGCCATCTTGTATCGGCATATCTACTGAAACTACAAGCGTTGTAGCAATAAATACTGCATAGTTGAGCGGCGAGAAAGTAGCGAATATTCCTGCTAGTCGGTACAGTCACAAGTTTTTTACCAGAATTGAGTCAGTTGACACTCGCAATACGTGAAATACTTTTTTGTTTTGATCTGTGTTATCTCGCTACTTCTATTACTTGTGCCTCCCCCCTCCCCCTTCTCCCAGTTTGCTGATTGCTAGACATAGAACATTACCCCTGTTTAATCGCGTGAATTGTTGTAACTGTATGCATGGAGCGATAACTGTAAGGACACCATAATAACGGGCAAGCAAATGTATTTTTATTGCCTCTAGCGTGATGTCACTTGCAGGACACGAAATTAAAGAAGGATAAATCGTGGTTATTCTCATTGTACTTCAATACGACAGAGAACTCAAGTTTGCGGAAGAAATCGTTTCTGAAGAGGCAAATTGCCTCTTCGAGAGCACAACTTCCAGTCATGTTTCTGCCCGGATACCAGCTCTCTTGCGGAAGCTAATTAACACTCGTTTGTTTCGCAGTAATGAGTTTCAGATTAGCGCTAACAAGGTACCGACGTGTGAATAAACTATTGAAAAACATCGCCTAATGATAAACATTACGGGTAATGAGGTGACAGTGTATAAAGAAAGGACTCGCGGCTACGGTAGGCACTTCGCGGATGCACTCAGGAGGGTAAGCGTCCGTGGTCGAAGCTCCTCACCCTTTTTGCAATTTCTGCTCTGACGGAACTATTATTGCATTAGTTTTCATAGGAAATGCAAAGACAGAATCAATCATCGCCTGTACCTGAGTTTTGTCCTTCCTACCTTTAGGAACAGCAAATGTTTGGTTTCTCGTATTTACTAATCATTTATAAGCATGAGTATTTTACTATTTTAATACGTACATCTAGATTGAGCCGTTCGATAAATTTAAAGACCCGAATCGACTGTAAGCCTCTATAAGTTGCCTTTTAAGTTAATTACACTATTGTCTTGGACACGTTCTCAATTTCTGAAACGTAGTCACGGTTGCTGCCAATCGTAACCGCGGACTTGTTCTCAGCGGCAGAACATCATAGTCACTCAACTACCGCTGCGGGTCAGAACACTTTTATACGACCGTAGTCGAGTCTGTCGCGCCAAGAGCGCAGTTACTGGCGTTTCGGTGGGCTCAAGGGCAGTTACTCCATCTAGCGGCAACTGCGGCGACACCACGCCGTCATTTGTCACGTGACGAACACGGCGCATGCGCGGTACGCTCCGGTCGCCGCACCGCGCTTCAGCCCCGGGCTCGGCGGTGAGGACGAGGAACGGCACCCAGCGCGGCGTCCGACGGCACCTTCGGCCCTCCGGGGAACAGAACCTGCGTGGTCCGCAGTTCCACCGAGGTGCCAAGCACAAGCCGGAGCCGTCAGTGTAGGATGCTGTGCGCAGCCTGGTTGATTCCGACATGCATCGCCTTACAACTGACGTTCGGAATCGGGTAAGTGCTGGTGCCCCTGTTCGCCCGCTCACTGGAGCTTGTGGGGAAGCAGGCCCTCCCCGCCGGCGCGTTCGATACAGCGCTTTTGTTCCTTGTCTGCGTTGTGCGCTGGAGAAGAGCGGCAGCACATTGTTTTTGTGTGAGGAAGCGTGCTTCTATTGAGCGAGGTAATTTACCGTCATTGCCCTGAGAATTTTGCGACGCGATGTGACACGTTCTGTTTCGTACTCCATCCAGGTGCGGCTGTGACGACCGTACGCCTTCGCCGATTCGTCTAGTTGTTCTTTGAAGCACTGTACATTGTAGTGTTGACCAGACTTCGCGGCTAAATTACACACTTAGCATCGCTTCGCGACGTGTATCTCAAGCATTTACCACAACGTATAGATAAGGTGCTAGGTGCTCCATGCGTTTCAGCATAAAAATACTTTTACTTAAACGTTAGCAAAAATATGCGCATGAAAGTTTGAAAAGCTAGGTATACAACTTAATTCGAAGAAGGCAAATGCTCAGTGAGTAATGCAACACTCCTTCCCTGGGTGTTTGTTTCTTCACTGCCTGAAGAATTGCTGAAGCTCCCTCTAAGACACTTCAGCTATGCAGGTATGCAACCTTTACAGGCAAGAAAAACAAGATGATAGGAGCAAGCGTTGGAAGTGGGTAGTGCGCATTAAGGAGATTATGAGAAGCCAAATCTGACAAAATTATTAATAATCTAGTGAGAAGGGACAGCAGATGGCACTGTTTGTGTCGATAGCCTTAAGGAATGCGTAGGTAACTAGGACGGCTGGAATCACTGCAGGCGTGACTTTAACGTGAGGAAGTGTTACTAGCTATTAACTTTTTTTAAAAGATGGCACCAGCTGACATGCGACGAAGCGTTACGTTTTTGTCTGTTCACTCCTGAAATAAATGCGAGCGAAGAAAGCGTCAAGAAACTTGATACATGTGGATTTTAAATGTACAGAAATTCACATGACTTACACAGCATCCTGAGTAGTGCATTTGTCCTAACTATAGCATGTTCATGACATTATTTAATTATCTTATGGTAGATATGAATATAAACCCATCCTGGAACAAGATTACAGGTATTGGAAGTTAAGTACGCCATGGCCTCTACGCTATGCATTGAATATATTAAGGTATACGACCTTTTTTGGCTCGCGAAAAGCAATGGACAGAAAAAATGCTTGAAACGCGCAACTTGAATTCACGCTGTTTGACGCCGCGGACTGCTGGCATCAGAGTAGAAGTTAAACGGTTAGCAAACCACCTTTTTGTCAAAGCTGAAGATTCTTAATTTTATCAGAGGATTTCCCATTGCTACAAATTTATCGGAACACAGGTTCAGGATATGCAATCATGAATAACTTAAGTTATTCAACATTTCTTCCCTATACAGTAAATGAAAACATTCTTGTCACCAGCGCCAAATGCCAGACCCATCGCAGCCTGCACAGAATGCGCAATGGTGAACCGACCCTGCGTAACCAATATGTATTTAATAGCTTTTTTTCTTAAACTACCTTGGCAAAGCACTCAACAATATTGCACTGTAGTAGTCTTCATATCAAATGACTTCAATAAAACATTCTGACATCTCATGGACATCAGAAGACGCGAAAGCTGACACACATCAAAAGATGGCACAGGTGCTGTTGAGGACGAGCATTAAAGACGCACAGAAGATACACTGTATCTGTTACCTTGCTTTCTTTTTCCAAAAAATTCCGCTTTAGTAGACATCATTTGAAGCTTCCATAGTCTAATGGCAAAGCACGCGTTTTAATTAGGCTAGCACGTGCTTTATTTCTTACCATACACTTTTTATAACAATCAAGGAACGAAATTTAGTGTAGCTAGAGTAGAGATGCTTGCCTATTTATTTGCGTCCAGCAATGCTATACTAAGCCTTGACGGTATTGATTCTGTCCACACTTTCGCTGCAATCGCACGTTTAAACTTGGCTTCCTCACACTTCCGTTTGCAGCAGCTTCATTTTTATCTTTCTAGAACGAGATGCGCGGTACTGAACAGCAGCTAATAGCTCTTGTTTATGACGAAAAAAGAAAAGCATTTATTTAGAACTCTTAGCCTTGTGCATGCATTTTCCTTCATCGACCGTGAAGGGCCAATTGATTTCTGATTTTAAAATAGAATCCCTTTTCATATCGTTTTTTATTTATACGAATAAATCCGAAAGGCTTGCGAAGAAAGCTGCGCAAGCTTTAGAGGACCAGAGTAACCTGCTGAATTAGTACTTGATCATGCCCGTCATCCGTGTCAAGTAAACGCACGTGAACGATTATCATTGTCTTACTGCTTTGTATGTAGTTAATCCTACATATCATTTAAATAGGAGTTCTGTGCGTGCAGCCTTTAACGACTTGACAAGAAGCGGTACGGTGTTTGTGATTGTGCAGCAAATGTGAATTTTTTAGTAGAAACTCTTTCGATAGAGTAAAAGCAAAATGAACATTTGAATGGTTCGGGCCTTTGTAAGACAGAATACGTGATCAATGACTCAGGTGTGTCGCCTGTAGATGTTAGCATCAGACGAAGCATTTGTTAAGAACGTGTAGGTAAGCTACTGTCTATTAATTAATACAAATCGGATAGTAAGCTTCGTAGTATATGTTACTCACCACCATAACCTATACGAATTAAGACATGTTAGAGAGTTTTAGCGCGTCTTCTATTCCGGTATACACAGGCGGATTGGTCAAATTACCGGCTGAGCAGAGGCGAAAATGTGTGTGATAATGACTACGATGATTTAATGGCATCCTGGTGGGAACGGGGCGTTGAAAAATAGTCACCTAGCTTGCTTGATTTAGTCAGGTAGGCTATACATCTTTTTTATCTAGCATTCTTGTATACACCTCCTTAATGTCTTCTTTTCTCCTAGAAATCTACCTTGTACCATTAGCTCCAAGTGTCAATCATGCCAATCTCTTCCCTGCATTTTTTCCACCAATACTCTAAACGTTTCTTGCTTGTCCCGACTTCTGTACGGTTGACGCTTCCGTCCACTTTAAACCCAAGCGCTTCTGGAAGGTGTACATTACCTACGGTTCTCACTGCGTGACTCCCTTCGCATTCCATTAGGATGTGCTGAGTGGTCTCCGGATTCTCGGTGCAGCATACACATGCCTCGTATACTTCCATATATTTGCTCCGGTGTTTTTGATCTTAGGCGACCGGCTCGAGCCTCAAATAGCAAGGCACCGCCCTTTGTGCTACCGTACAGATTTTTCCTTATAATTTCTTTCTTCTCATTCTTGTGAATCTCCATGGTCCTTCTTGTTTCCATTCCTTGCATCCAACTAACTGTCTCTGTTTCTCTCACTTTCGTTCTAAGGGCTCCTATTTGTCTATTTGATTCCTATTTACAGTTTCAATTACCCCGTACTTGGTTGCCAATTTTCTGGACGTCTACCTTAATTCTTTCTCCACGCTTTTTAAGTACAGATACTTGTGCACTTTCGGTGCCCATTTTTTTTCATCCATGTTCCTGAGTCTTCAAAACTAATTTTGCTGGTTGCTTCTCTGACTTTAAAAGAGGCCAAGCCTACCTCGCCCTGCACTGCCTCATTTGTGGTTTTACAGTGGAACCCCAAAGCCAACCGGCATACCGATCAATGTGCTGCCGGATTGGTGGCGCCCCCTGGTAGCACTGAGCTCAACCAGACAAACAGAGACCAAAACTATTGTACTTCACTGCTGATAGAGTAGAAAATTAAAAAAAAGCAACGTGTTCACGATTATACCGCTGCCAAAAATTTACACCAGCAGCTAAGTTGAATACAATTGGTTCGGCAGCATTAGCTTTGTACTTTGTGCGACGAGGTGGCGCCACCAATTCCGCCGCTCAAGTTTACGTCTGCGATCACCCGGCAATCCGCCCATTTCGCCAACGTATGCCGGAATGCCAGACGCGCTAAAACTCTCTATTTTGCTTCCAAATTGCTGCGGGAATTAAGATTGCGCCGAATGTGGTAGGGAAAATTTGCTTGTACTCTCAGAGCTACACAATTAGCCTGCCGAGGATGACGAGGCCACCTTTGGCAAAGGTAGGTCCTTCTATCGAAACGTTGGCCAGCCTTTCTGAGGCGCCTTTATCCCTCTTTGTAACCTTTATGCCATAGACTATTTCTTAATTGAAATACACGGGGAAGAACACATTTGTAGAAGAGACTGTTTCTATTCCAAAATTTGTTCGAACGTGACTTCAGCGCCACACTCAGTCTTTTAAAACATCTTTATTGATCTTAGTATTTAATTTAGCGGCTATCATATAAATTAGATTTCCTCGGAAACGAAGATGGTTTTTACTCATATCTCTTGCTGGAACAGCCACTCCATACTGATTCAGGTTTAAATGTGGTCACGTTAATGTCAAAACCAAACAGAAGTTAACGAGAACATCGAAAGTTGAAGTAGTGAATGAACAAGCAATCTCTGCAACCAACGTTTTCACAAGTATACCTGTCCAAACGTTGCTCCAGAGACTATTGCTAGTAATATTTGTTTGACAGCGAAGGCTGAAAAAAAGTTACATTTTGGACAGCTGCTTCACGTTTATGTCAATAGAGTCACTCTCCGAGCAAGTACAGCAACTTTGTAGCCAGCGCAACCATTCTGAATTTACATAACTTTACAAGAAATGCTGCTAAACGCAAATCGTGATGGCACCGGGACATTCTTCCGGTGGAAGAATAACAAAGTATGGATAATGGAGAGTACATATTAAGAGCCTAGCCGGTATTTCGGACTTTAAGCACTTTCTTCGGCAAAACTGTTTCATTCCAGGGCGGCCTCTAAATTATGGAAGCATTTTCCATACCACCCTAAGCAGTAAGTTGATTTGAGAGAACAACGAGGTTTTGCAGCTCACGCACTTTCTGTACCATTCAAGTTCCCAAATGCACTTTCGCGGCATGAGCATTTGAGAATGCCTATCACGTGCAGAATTCTTTAGCCCATTCTCACTCTCGCTTCGTAAGCTGCTGCTTCATTCTCCTTCAGCCTCTACTTTTCTTGCGCCTCACTCTACTGCTTCTTGAACGTTTTGCCTTTGCGTGCCTGTGTCTTGCGCTATGACTGCGTACGTGAGAGCTATAGCGCATCCGCTGGGTTACAAGAAAAAGACTGAATTCTGATTAAAAAACACGAAAGAAATCATTCGACTCATTTTCCTTCTGTAGGGGCGTCCCACAAGGAAGCACTTGACCAAGGTGAAGCAGATTGTCGGTACGAACTGGTTCAGGGTCACACTGTATTCCTACGCGAATTGTGCCAACAGCCTTGTCACTGCTGGCGCTTAAAACTGTCAGATGCAACACGCTTCCCTTCATCGTGGATCCTTTCCCGACAGGACAGAATACTGAAAGAGGTCTTAGTACACCAGGGCGAGCAGCACGAATAAACGGCGACAGTGTTGAACTGAAAAAGTAGGTACAGACATAGCTCATGTCGGATCATGCGATGTGTAACTTGGGGCAGGAAGAGCAGCGATGATATTCGAAGGGCCAGCGCAGATCTAATCAATTTCTTCACCGATGTAAAAAAACTGGCACTCCCTATGGTGCCGTGCAAAAGTTCTACTTAAGAGCAAGAGCAAGAACATTAGAGAAACTGATCTGGCATAGATCGTTTGAAATAGGTGCCGTACTTGTGCCACTATACAGTCTGTTCTGCCGCACAAAAAAAAAAGGTACTTGATTGGACGCTTATCTTTTCGGTGTTTACTTTTGCTGCCTGAGTCTGCCCTTCTGCTGATTCTTTTTTTCTACCTGGTTTTGTTCTTGTACTTAAACTTGCGCACCAGCTGCGGAGCTCAGCTGCTGTAGCGTTCTGTTGGTGAACTGAGAGTGCGAGGTCGAATTTCCGCCATCAATGGAGGTATATATATATAGGAGCACGAAGCAGAAACACTACGATGGCGATATTTAGGTATAACGATGTGTCAAGACGCAAACCAAGGTTAAAAACTACAGCAACATTTTGCTTTGCATCTTGACAGGTTCGTATAAACATGACCCAACTAGCGCAGCAACAAGTACTCATTGATATTGAAGTGCAGGTGAAAGAGTGAGGTAGCTAAATATAACTCGAAGCTATCTTCTAAGGCGTTCCATATGGCGCGGGTGTAGCTCTGGGATATAAGATGACGTAATATAAAGAGATCATCAAAGCCTGGGATTTTGCAGTAAGATCGCACCTAAGCGGTTTAGTCGTTTGCATAAATTTTATTTCACTGTGTCCTTGTTCGCGCTTTGCTTTCCGATGAAGTTGGTTTAGCCAGAGGGGCCCTTTTCACGTATTTAAAAATCAAGAAGGGCACTTGTACTTTGGTAATAATGTACAATTAACAAAATGTTGCTCATTGTACACTCAATATTAAGACCTCTTTTCACACTCGCATAAATTCACCAGGAGCGCCAACAGTAAGTGGGAGCTGTTGTGGTGCGGAAGAAATCAAGCATGTGCTCAATTGGCAATTTTGTTTTGGCATAACAAGATGAATTTTTATGCTTTTGGTATTATTGCATGTGTTGTATCTAAGCTTCTAAATTTCACATATGCCTACTATATGCTTCGAATTGTCCAGCAAACCCATGCAGTGGTCAGTTTTACACCAACAAAAAGAAAACATTGTTAATATCGAGTGGCTCATAGCTGCCCGAACTACGAGTGTACCATACGTATAGACAAAAGTATAACTATTCAGTATCAGTGTTAGAATGGTCCCCTTTCAATGCTATTAACTTCGACTATTGCAGCGAGTGGAGTGATGCTTGCTATAAATTCACATCGTCTAAATAACATTTTTCGCGTGGAGTGTACATTGCACAACTACTGACAACAAGACGCATTGTTTGTCGGCGTCAAGTTATGATTATTATTTGTTAATGAACTGAACACATATCAACAATACAAAGAAAGAAGGAGAATCGGGCCAGCAATTGTGTCCTAAAAGACACAACGCCCGACCTGCCTGAATAATATAAAAAAGCACAATGAAAACTTTCTACTCGGTGTTAGTACACTTATGTACGAGAATAGCACCTGTATCCTGCTCACACAACACCTTATTCAATCGCCCAGATGTGTTATTTTATTGGCTGCTTTTTTTCTTTCTCTTTTCAGCTCCTGCCAGTACAACCATCAGCCACCAGAACAGCTGGAAAATATAACAGACATCCTGAAGAACATTCTAGAGGGATATGACATTCGGCTACGCCCAAATTTCGGAGGTCTTTTGCATCTCTTTTTTACATTGCATTAGAGATGCAGTAAGAAAAATGACTACATGAGTATAGAATGCCTCGGTGTATGAGCAAAATGAGCATTTTAGTTACCTTAAAAGAGAGTAAAGTTTAATGATAAGAAAGGCAGAGACGTTGGCTTAAGGCACATTCTGCTAGCCAGCTACTCTGAGCTGGGGGAAGGCAAAGTGTATACTTTAGGTGCTTCCCAAACGGACATGCAAAGGAATGCGTCACAACTCAAACTAAGCATTCTCTTAACCAATGATAAATGATGCCTCTTTGAAAGCTGCTTCACAAAAATTTGGAAAGTGGTAAACATGTGCTTCACCATTGAATGACTATTTTCTAGGAAAACCATTGTTCATCGGAATGGACATAAATATTGCCAGCTTTGACAGCATATCAGAAGTCAACATGGTAAGTATTCAGCAGAAAGCTTATGATGAATACTTTACTGTGCGTAGATAACACAGTCGTGTGAACGTGCACAAGCTGAGTGTTATTTGTACTTTTGACGCATGTAGTACAGTGTTTGGTGCCAGCGACGCAGAATGGAGAAAATTGTTGTGAACCGGAAGGTTATAATGTATTTCCATTGTACCTAGCAATTTGTACCGACAGAATCGAACGCAAACAAACAGCATATGAAGTTGGACGTGTGGGTTTGCGAACTGCGAATGCGCCCCGCAGATTGCAACCAGTAAAACCTCAATGGTTAATAACTAAATTCTTGCCGGTGTGCTGAGATTTCAGCGCTCGCAAAAAATCACGTGTTGTTTTAGTTCATTCTTGGCTGTACACTACGGCATCCCCCATGTGCATGCGTAGCTTTACAGAAATCAATCAATCAATCAATCAATCAATCAATCAATCAATCAATCAATCAATCAATCAATCAATCAATCAATCAATCAATCAATCAATCAATCAATCAATCAATCAATCAATCAATCAATCAATCAATCGACATGCCTTTAACATGGCGTATATTACAATATAAGGCTTAAAGTTTTCGTTAAATTAGTAGACAGGATAGCTAGAAAAGTTTGATTTGTGAATGTTAGAGATAATATCCGTGATGGCTACGGATGCATGCAACAATTTTTGCTTTTTTTACATTAAAGCATGCAAACTGTGCACGCTTTTCATTCTGTATCTCGGATAAGAACGGGCTGAACCAGTTTTTCATGAAAGCAGTGACGCTCCCATAGCCTGGTATCAACTTCATTCTGTTTAATGATAAAATGAACAGAGCGAAGTTATTGAATATTTTTGGACCTTTGTGCAAGTAAAGCCGGCTGTTCCCGACTTCTACATCGGGCGCTTCTTCAGAGTCGAGATCTAGCTTGAGAGAAAAAAATACCGTAATTGCAGGCGTGGATAAGAGGGATAACAGTTGAATTATCCAGGGTGAAATCCCTCAGCCAGGCTGGCCAGCGTTTCGATAGCGCCTTTCAGATAGCCGTCTCCGGAGACAAAATGTGACGTTAATCCACTGACCACGCAAAAATAACACGCCAAGGATTAGAAAAGATAGGCCTACTTATTCAAACGCCGACCAGCTTATGTGAGGCACCGTATCCTAGTTAATCTAACTTTTGTCACACAGAATGTTTCCATTTGTCGACCGTCATCTTGAATTTGGAGAGGCATTGATAATGATTACTTGCTTTTTTCAGGACTACACGATAACCCTGTACCTGAATCAGTATTGGCGCGACGAGCGGCTTACCTTCAGCAAGGAGAAGTACGAGCTGACGCTGTCTGGTGACTTCGCCGAGAAAATTTGGGTGCCAGACACGTTCTTCGCCAACGACAAGAACTCGTTCCTACATGATGTCACAGAGAAGAACAAGATGGTGCGGCTTCAGTCAGACGGACACATCACTTACGGCATGAGGTGCGCATTGATCTTCATCCTTGCCTTAAAATTTGATGCATGTTTCTCCATCAAAGTATAGACATTGGGCCAATAGTCAAAAAACCCATTCCCGACCCAACCATTTTCACATTTTTTCTTGCGAAAAGAAATGCAACTGTAAGGCCACAGCTAAAGAGGGTCCATAATAAAAATGTAGCAATATTGAGAACCTGAAACATAAGAAAGGAAAGCTAAAGTAAGTTACTGCACGAGCGTAAAATACGTGACTAAATAAAGTAAACACGTATACGCAGACCATAGCAAAAGCATAGGGCTGCTCACAACAGAATAACGACAACGGCATGCTAAAGTTATTGTCATCTTGCCGAATCAGTTTATTGAAGACACAACACAGAAACGGCAATAAACCATGCTGTAAGACGGCAGGAAGTTAAATTTTTCTGCCGCGTCATTTTAGAGATTATAATGTATGAGGAAATGACCACATGTGAAGGACCATTTTTGTAAACGACGAACTGGATTCAGATGTGGGGCTTCATGAAAAGTTCAAGTCCCTAATAGTCTCAAAGGAGTTGACACGCCATCGCATTTTATGGAAGTTTTCCCTTACAACGTTGTATGCGAAATGTTGGTTAACGGATCGTATCAATATTTTTCTTTGCAGTGTTACTTTAAGTGTTACTTCGTGATGCAGTTCCGTTTGACTGTTACATTATAATGCCATCCTAATGTGTGCGAGTGTATTGGAGTTTATTTGCGTGAGCCCATGAAACCTGGGCTGTAACAAGGAGACGATCCTATGTCAATTCGTTTTGTCTCCGAGTTTTGTCAGTGGTCTGAACAGGGCTCCTATTATGGTATTGCCAGGGTGGACCGGTCGTGAGCCGCTGATTATATTAAAGAAATATGTATTCGAGTAAAAGGAATTGTTACATTAAACTGGCACTGATCATGGGACAAAAAGCAGCAGGCATCCTACTAGCTTTCCAACATCTCCTTCTATCACGCAAATCTGATCATTTGTGCGAACTTGAGCGATAAATTTGTATGGAAAGAAAGAAGAGTACACTAACAGGAAGGACTAATAATATTCGCCAAAGGTGAAGTATATATTGTGAAGGCAATGCATTTTCGGCCGCCCGTTTCCCATTTTCCAAAGGGCCTGACCTGCTGTGAGACAACAAAATCACGTTAACAATTGCATGTGTAAGAGCTACCAGCCTATCACTCACGAAATACAGGCCGGATGCTATGAAGCAGAAAGCGGAATCCAAGTGGAGCGCCCTAACATTAAAACATAAGTTGAAAACCTGAGAGCCTCAAGCGACTCTGCATTCTGAAAGCGTGAAATTACCACCAATAACTGCCCCTTTCTCGCGCAACTGCTGTTCACGAAACTGCGACAGCATGTTGAGAGTCAGAGTGCAACTACATAAATAACGAAACGGCAATACAGAAAAACGCGAAAAGTAAATTACAATCATGATGTATGAGATCAGTACAAATTGAGAGCTCGATGCCTATTTGGCAACGTTGGAAAAAGGAAGGAAGTATAGCTAGGTACGAGTCGCCACAGAATGCCAATATACGAGGCTCCATTGTCATTTAATTCTCTCTATTTAACTTCAGCCCTTGACCCGACCAATTCTTCGAAGGACGCCACCGTGTCGGGTCAGTGCTTGTCCCGGAATATGTTGTCTTGTTAACTGCGTATTCTGTCGTGGGGATTGCGTAAACATGACACATGTTCGGAAATATGCCATTGAGTTAATCTTTCTGTGATGATTTTGCCATAACTTTTTTCCCTTATCTTTATTCCTGAGGTTGGTCTCTCCTTTCGATAAGCTTCTACATATTTTCTTACAATTTATTTGTAAGAATCCGTCAATGTCAACTCTCCGTCAATGTCAAAAATACAGAATCACATTTTTGGTGTTCATAAGCCTCAATAACGGACACCGTTTCAACCGAGCAAACAGCATCAACGTATCAAAGTAGCGATGCCTGCTTCTGTCACATCGACGCTCTACTGTAACGGCGATGTGGTGTCCGTGAGTGCGCCCCAGCGCAGAAACTTAGACATTTCTGGCGACTCTGGCCCGAACGTCGGCTACTCGTACTCCTTTCGCTAAACACGACGCGAACACATTTGTTTCGCTCAGGTTCACTACTACTTTGGCCTGCATGATGGACTTACACTACTATCCACTGGACTCCCAAAACTGCACGGTTGAGATCGAAAGCTGTGAGTAATAACCAAGTCTTCAAAATTTACTGCTCCAGGTGCTGCTTCCACTCAATTAAGTTGTATAGAAAAAAAAAAAAAAATACGCTGGCCGTGGAAAGTAAGCGCGGGAACAAATAAAGACAACAGTGGTGATGCCCGGAAGCGAATATAAACCTCAGTGAAAACGGGAGTAAAGCTCTCACAATATTCTTAGTGAGAATAAGGAAACTGGATTGGTAGTGGCCTGTAACATCCCCCACCTCCAGATAAGACTGTGACTACAAATGGGAACGAAACAGTGGGCTAACTGTACCTGCGCATTCACACCCACCCAAACACACACACACACACACACACACACACACACACACACACACACACACACACACAGACACACACACACACACACATACATACATATATATATATATTAGGGAATACAAAGATTATTCCAGCTAACCCCACCGTCAAGGCACCGTGACGGGAAATGGCCAGGTACGGTTAGCCCAGTGCTGCAGTCCCATTTGTAGTCACAGTAACTGCACGATTATTTAACAGTGTATTCTAAGCAAGTCGCATAAAGAAGATTAGTATAACGCTGATTTAACCAAGAAGAGAGAACTGCAGCATGTTTTTAGACATTAACGAGGTACAGTTCTACAGACTTGGAGGTTGCAAATTGAGATGGAAAGATTTTTGAGTACTCAGTGCTCCGTTAGCATTGTGAGTATGAGCCTTAAGATTTCGAAACACGTATTTGATACGGCGCTGTACTTGGGGAATTTGTCATGCTTGTGCATAGTTGTTTTATTTTTATTTGATCAAATATGTCCCATCTGCAGATGGATACACTGTGTCGGACGTTGTAATGTTCTGGAAAGATCCAGAGCCCGTCGTCGGGGTTGAGCAGTCTGAACTTCCGCAATTCACTATCATAAAATACGAGACAACTGACCGAAAGGAGAAGCTTGCCACAGGTGAGCAGTCATTTACTTGCAAATATAGATCTGTCTTCATATAGAAGGTTCTGAAGAGACGTAGATGTAATTGCTAGTCTATTTCTCGCCTATAATTATACTCATAGGAGCAGATGAGCAGACAAGACAACAAAAGAACAACGCAAAAGAAAACTAAAGAAAATATGATAATGTCGGAGTAAGTCAACTCGCCAGACGTTTTCCAGTAGGAGAGCCACTGTCTCGCTGGGTCATGGCCGACAGTAATTGAGCTACCAGTCAGCGACAATACAAGAAATGGGCACGTTTTTAGTGGCATTTGTGGTTTAGAACAAGAATCCACAGTAATAGCGGCTACGTGCTAATCAGAAACTTTAAGAAAGAATGGGAAGCTTGTTGACCATCCTGCTTCCCACAAAGGAACTGTATCCCACAAGCCTTAGTAAATGCCTCAGTGAAGCATTCCAATATTGAAGTCACCTAGTGCTGCAATGCGGGATTGTTGGGATGCTATCGTTTTTACAATTACAATGCGTGCAGATGACGACGTAGGAAAGCACACGAAAGTGTCTGTGCCCCTCGTGTGCCTTTGTGCTTTTCGTGTGCCTTCTTGCGTCCTCGTCAGTATGCGTCAGAGTAGTGCTTTAACATGCCAATATTAAGACTGCTTTTTGACTCTGTTTCTGTATTTTTGGCAGAACCTATACTAGAGGCAATACCCTTCAAGAATGGCCCAGAAGGTGGCAATCACTTTCACACCACGCAAAATGATATACTCGGAGAATTTACAGGATGCGTTCAGGCCAGGCAGACGCTTAGGGGACGACATATTTGTCCCAACTCAGTGCATAAAGATTTCAAAAGCTCAGAACAGACTTTTATGGATAGCGTTTTCAGGCATTAAGGGAGATCACGACAACGTGTTATGGGATAGACCAAAGAACGAAGGCATAGATGACGATTTCTTGGAGCTGCTTAGGGAGATAGATAGAGACAACTGAGTGCAAATCGCATCGAAATCCGTAAATGCAATCAAGTTGTGGAAATTCACCAAGAGCTGAAGCAAGTAGGCCCTCTGTTTACATTGTTGCTCACGCTTTATGTTAAGGGCATAGAAAGACGACTGGACAACAGTGAATTGTGTTTTGATCTATCTTACATCAGTGATGGGCAAAAGGTGTAAAAGTAGTTCCCTGGGCTGACGTATGTGGACAAGTTTTGTGCTACAGTGGACAATTCAAGAAATTTACAGATTTGAGAACATGTGTGGCGATACTGCCAAAATTCTAAACCCTAATTTTAGCACCAAAAACGCGGGAATCAGGATCTTTAATGAAGAGACTAGTAACGACGTGGGAACAATTCAACAGGATGTTATACCCATAGTCAAGCAATACAAATACATGGGTGTATACATATATGAAGGAAATATATGTTCATGCAGCTACCAAGCTACTTGAAAAATGCATGGGAAACTGGAATGCAGCAGTGATGAAACCCGTATCACTTTCCGGCTGTAATAAATATGAGGTGACGTGTGCAATCTGGAGGGGGAGTGATGGTGCCAGCGCTAATGTTCAGAAATGTCATTATGTGCTTAAAACCGGATATGTCGACGGGTTCAAAAGTTAACCAGAGATCGGTAGGTCGATTGGTTTTGGTGACCCACGGTAAGATTACAAATGAGGCAGTGCAAGTTGACATAGGTTGGGCCTCTTTTCAAGTCAGCAAAGCAAAGAGCAAAATTTGAGTTGAATAAGAGCGATCGCGGATGTAAATAAATAGGCGGGTAACGTGCAGAAATATTTGTACCTCAAAAGCGTGTACATAGAATGGGAGACAACTCAGCAAAAATGCGGAGACAACTCAGGACACCATAATGAAATGCGAAGGTATCCACTCATCGAGGCCCGTAGAACGTACACTTTCCAGAAGCACTGAAATGAATGGAAGCATTAACCAGTCAGCAGACGAGATAAACGACAGATGTTTAGAGTAGTGATAGAAAAAAAGCAGGGAAGAGACTTATAAGGCCATATTCGTTGCAGGCATAGGTAACGGTGCAAGGTAGATATATGAGTTTTCAGGAAGAGAAAGAAAATTGAGATCTAGTCAAAATGCTAGACTGAAAAGCATGTAAGAAATCCCTGATTAGGTCAGACAGGGTAAGTGAATATTTGTCTCCGACCCATTTTAAAGGCGGTGCCAATAAATCATCGTCATCATCATCGTCTTAACGTGTGGAACAATGTGCAAAGCAAGCAAAGTGTGTAAACCAAAGTGAAAATATTGACGATTTCTCTTGGGATTTACTGCGTCGAATGTGAGAACGACATGACGAAAGATCAAAAGAATATTTTAGAGGGCAAAAAATGAACATCATAAGAGCTTAACTTCATCCTTAAGAGCCCTTTTAATTGTATGCGTTGTTCTAGATGTTAAAGTTGTGTTGTAATGCACTTTAACATAACACTTAACTACTCATAACAGTGCTGTCATGCATTGTTATGACGTGAAACATTTTAGAAGTGAAATAAGTAACTGCCAACGCTACCAATCAAGCAGCGCTACAAGTTGAGCTTACAGTTAATCCTACCTTTAGATGCGTGTTGTCAGTGCAACTAATAATGACATATTGTTAAACAATACCTTCATTACTACGGAAACGCAGATACGTATTGCAAGAAGTACTATCAGCAAAGTACATTCGGTCTTACTGTGTATTTGATTCACACAAATCTGTTCCGTGCAGTCTAGTTTCGCGCTACAGGATGACAATTTTTCTATTTCGTTCGATATATGTTGCTAATTTAGAATACCCTACTAAATGACTGAGGTCTCAAGTGGAGTTAGTGGAACCTATTTAACGCCATGTCTTCTGCTTGCAGGAACATATCAACGATTATCGCTCAGTTTTGAGCTGAAGCGAAACATCGGATACTTCATCTTCCAGACATATCTTCCATCAATATTGATAGTGATGCTATCGTGGGTGTCCTTTTGGATCAACCACGAAGCGACGTCTGCGAGGGTTGCTCTCGGTACGTATTTCGCGGTGGCCTAACCAGAAAGACATATGTTTCCCTGGCATTCTCCAGAAAAAATATCAAAGGGAATGTACCACCTTCGAAATTTTGTTATTCGTTTGCTCGAAGTTTACTAAAGCATACTAACTGTAGCACCACGAAATTCGGTAATTGTGTGTACAGAGCCTCTGTTTCCCCAATGCCTCGGAATAGCTACATCTGCGATGTCAGCAATACTTTTGTCTTTAAGTATCTCGTTCAATTCGTGTATTCTCCGTCACCAGTGTGTGACGAACATTTCTGTTCACTCTAGTACTGAACAGCAAAAAAGACGATATAAAAGGAAGCAAAGCAAACGATACCGTTGCTCGCTTGCAACTGCATTGCTTCATTGAAAGCACATAATATGAAGGCCAATGAAACTCAGCACAAACAGCGAAAACAAACATAAGTCAAATTAAGATGTAATAGTTATTTTCCGGAAAAGGCAGCACTCGGCTGAAAATCATGCGACAGCCGCGGTACTTTTGGTTTCACTATGCCTCCACAAGTAGTCACGACTGTCTTAGTCATAATGCTTGCGCATAATCACTGAAGTCACTGAAGACAGGCGTGCACATCAGAACCTGAGATGATATATGTGAATGTTGTCGCTATGATTTTTTGCAGTATTTGTCTATTCCAGATGCTTATTTATCCAGCGAAAAGTATTTCTGACCGATGTATATACTGCTCTTCCACAAGGAAATACTGTTTGAAGTTTGAGGTTTATTGAATACTTAGTGGAGATACGAAAATATTGATATTTAGTGCGGAAATATGTCCCATAGTGTAAACACTGTAGGGGGACCTTTTATCAAGTTAAAAGAACGCCAATACTACTTAACGACAAAAAAGCAGTCAATTATAAAAATACAAAAATGCAAATACATATACAAATGCAAATACATATTGAGGGAAAAGGAATACAATGGAAAATACGAAAAGATAGGGATAAGGCTTCAGCTGAAGCAAGAAATGAAGCAAACAGTATTAAAAACGACAGAGTTGAAGTTGTGTTTTAAAAGACATATTCAATAAACGGTGCTATAGGTTAAACATGAAATTGCGAAGCTGATGTTTGAATGACGATATAGAGACGGCACACTTAATGTTAAAAGGCAAGGAATTCTAAAGTTTGATTAAAACAAATGCTACTCTTTGTTAACCATAGTTAGTTCGTACCTTAGGGAGTATAAAATTGTTATTGGAGGAAAAGCGCGTAATATTTGAATTAGTAAGGTCTCGGATAAGAACAAATTTGAGACGGTTGTGGTCTTTAACTGCTTGATAAGCAAATGTGCAGACATAAAATTCGATTGTAAATATTGTCAGTAGTGATTGTCAAGATTGTCAATATTCAGTATGTGCAGTTCCCGGTACAGATCAGTAACATGTGAACGTCGGTTGCTCCAGGTGAGAATGCGAATGGCTTGATTCTGTACATGTTGGAGGGAAGAAAGGTGACAACGATATGTTTGACCCCAGAAAGCAATACAACAATTTAGATGACTGTGAATGAATGCATAATATAAGGTGACCAAAGTAGTCAAGTCAAAGTAACATCTAGCTTTTAGTAATACCCTAATACCATAGGAAGTTTTCGGCTGTAGCTCATTAATATGCAAATTAAATTTTAAGGGGGAATCAAGTTTGATACCAAGGAAGGAACAATGGTCTGATAGAGGAATAGGATGTGTGTTTATAAAGAGGGGCATAACTTGCGCGTTATTTATTGACCTGGAATAGAAAATTAAGAACTTGCTTTCCGAGGGATTTATCAACAGCTTATTTATAGCACACCATGCACTAATGTTAATAAGTTCTGCATTAAGGGTTGTTGTAATGTTGCGTAGAGATGAACTGCAGCAGAACTGATAGTTGGGCGAGTTGGTACGAATTCATAGTAAAATATTTAGCGCGCACAATCGACAAGGACACAGTAAAGGGGGGCACATGAGCGCTTACTCACAACTAATTTATTTTCGGAAAGATACAGAACATATATACCCCAGCTATCGGCGTTGAGCATGTGCAACAAGAGTGGTCAGTAAAACAGAAACAGATTAAAAACAGATTAGGAAGGTTCATCCAGTATTTAAAAAAGCAAATTCATTTTCAGTGATTACAACCGATGGTTGGCTTATGCATTTTTCAGCGCACTTTTTGATATGAAATGGTTCTGTGATTTCACGAGTTAGTTTATTTTTATCTGAAAACCAAATGTCAGTGTTAAAAAATAGCGGATTACAATGACATAGATTACAGTGGTTCGACAAGTGCGAATGGTTTTCTTTACCGAGAGAACGTTCATGTTTTTTTAGACGGGTGTTTATCCACCGACCGGTTTGTCCTATGTAAACATGTTGCCACAGGTGAACGGAAGCCGGTACACAACACCTGTTCTGCATTTTGTGAATTTTTGATCACCTTCTAGGCCGCAGCTGCATTTTTTTACCCTATTGTCTAACTTATTGCAAATAGCTTGGCACAGTTTTTGCACCTTGTTAGGAGCGCTAAGCACCACTTCAACGCCATACCGTCTGGCAACATTCTTTAGCCCATGGGAAAATAATGGACGTAAGATACTGCAAGGCGCTTTTTCTTCGTGCTAAGCCTGTTCCTTGAATCTGTGGGTTGTACACCATTTGCTATTTTTATTACCTTTTCGGCCGCTCTGACTATAATGTGTTCCGCGAATCCCACCGAAGCTAGTCTTGTTACCTGATTGGCAAAGCTTTCTTTTATTCGGTGGCAACAATATTTTACTAAAGCAGCCCGAAGGCAAGATACCGCAATTCCGCTTTTTACATTCTTCGAATGTCCTGATTTGTACTGTAATATGGGCTTTTTTGATCTAGGGCTGTTCATCCAGCATGTGTGATCGAGTAGCAATCGCAGAGAAAGATCTAGAAACTGCAGTTCGTTTTCTTTAGCAATCTCATGGGTAAACTTAAGGCCTAGGCCACATTCATGGAACACTTTCAGTACATTAACCACATTGCAGCCATGTTCATTACCACCAAAAATAACCAAAAAATCATCAACAAATCGTAAAATTTTTGCCAAGCTTCCAAAAGCACTGTGAATAATTTTGTCTAGACGAGCTAGAAAAATGTCGTTTAGTATTGGCGCTACCTTGGAACCTATACATATACCTGATTTTTGCACATACATTGCTTCATTCCAACTGACAAAAGTAGAACTAAGATAAAGGAATAGTATTTTCATAAAGCTTTCCACGGGTGCTCCACTGTCATTTCTAAATTTTACTTCATCATTATCTTCGCAAATACGCATTTTAACATGTTTTAACAGCTCTGTGTGGGGAATCGAGTAAAATAAATCTTGTACGTCAACACTGAAGGCGCTGCATCCCTTTGTTTCGTTTTCCCTCAAATATTGTACAACAGCCTCAGAATTACAGATTGCTAACGTGAAATCACAGAAGCATTTCATATCAAAAAGTGCGCTGAAGAATGCATACGCCAACCATCGGTTGTAATCATTGAAAATGAATTTGCTTTTTTAAATACTGGATGAACCTTCCTAATCTGTTTTTAATCTGTTTCTGTTTTACTGACCACTCTTGTTGCACATGCTCAGCGCTGATAGCTGGGGTATATGTAAGTTCTGTATCTTTCCGAAAATAAGAAAGTTGTGACTAAGCACTCGTGTGTCCCCCTTCACTGTGTCCTTGTCGATTGTGCGCGCTAAATATTTTACTATGAATTGCTTAGAGAATTACTCGAACATAAGACAGTCATGTCGTCAGCATATAAGTTGCATTCTGATAATGTGGTTAGACACTGTGGAATGTCATTAATGTATACTAGAAATAAAAGCGGGCCCAGAATTGAGCTTTGCGGAAGGCCTATATTACTGATTTCTTAGTGGAATAGATGCTGGAGATGTATAATAATTCCTCATGATCAGATAAGTAACTACGGAAGAGATTGAGAGAGTTGCCAATAATGCCATAAGATGCAAGTTTATAAAAAAGAATGTCATGATTAAGTGTATCAATAGCTTTAGTAAAATCTAAAAAAAAAAAGAAAACAGAACCAACAAAGTTACCTTTGTCAATTTCTAGTTTATATTTTTCTGTGAAGTAAATGAGCGCTAGGTTAGTCAAATACCCTTGTCTAAACCCAAATTGTTTCGGATGAATTAAGTTAAATTTCGTTAAGTAGCTAGACAGGCGAACATGTATTAGTTCTTCAATTACTTTGCTAAAGAAAGGGGAGAATAGATATCGGCCTATAATTAGAAATTAAGAATATGTCACCTTTTTTAAATACCGGGATAACCTTAATCACCTTTAACTCACGGGGAAATACACCGGTTTCAAAAATTAGATTGATTATGTAGGTGAGCACATCCGCAATATCATCAGCAATCATTTTCTAGTTGATTATGTAGGTGAGCACATCCGCAATATCATCAGCAATCATTTTCCCGTGATTAGCAGAAATATTATCGATACCTGCGCTAGAGGACTTTATACTAGTAATTTTTCTTCTTACCTCATCTGGGGTAGCAGGAAAAAGAAAAAAATGAGTGACCACAATGATCAAATTCGTCATGTGTACTGGCTGGAATGGGTATGGGAGAGGAGTAGTAGTCACTGAATGCATTAGCGATATCTAATGGGTTAGATATTACTGATCCTTCATGATGAATGTTGGCTATAGGCGGATTAATGGTTTTATTGAGAAAGGAATTGATCAAGCGCGATTGTTTTTTTATATCTGAACTAGTACAATTAATTTCGTTTTGATAATAGCGCTTTTTCGCATCCTTCATTAAAGCATTCAGTGTGTTACAATATTGTTTGTAACGATCAAGTAGATGTACATTAAATGGCTGTCTTTTTTTTTATATAAGTTATCTTTTTTACGCAGGCTATTAAGTAATCCGTTTGTTAACCATGGGTTTCTGGGGGAAGTATAACGTTTATGGCACTGTGTATGTTGTCGATGAAGATACACAATTGAATATTGTAGAGATGAAAGCGGTGTAAGCTGATTGAACATTATTCATTGAAGTGACACAAGGCCAATCAGCATTAGATACCATTTCTACGAATTTGTCGCGACCAAACTTATTCTTTCATAAGCTTAGACTATTAGTGCGAGAACTGTTCTCAAAGCAAAGCGCAACTGGGAAATCATCTGTAATATTGCTTTGAAAAATGAACGCGGAGGGAGGACGGAGAACGTTCGAAAGCGCATGGTCAATAAGTGTTCCAAAACCATTATTAGTGCAACGGGTGGGAAGGGAGAGTAGAGAATCAAGACGATAACCTTGGAAACAGCTGACATACCGAGTTAGATAAGAGGAGGAAGCATCAAGTGAATTAATGTTAATGTCACCCAAGATGATAACGGACTTCTTTTCCTTTGAAAGAATGTCAAGAATAGTGTCAAGTGCTTCACAAAAAGCAGCAATCGGCGAATGTGGTGATCGATAAATGGTACCAAAGACAATATTACTATCAATGCCTATTACATTATGGTAGACCTCAATCCACACCGACTCACAATCACAGATATTTAAGGGAAGATCAAGCCTACGCTTGTATCTAATGTCGGACCGAATAAACATAGCTGAGCGACCATGTTGTGATGAAATGCGATTGCAATATTCTGAATTCTGTGATGGAAAACCACAAAGATTTTTATCAAGATCACTTAGCCTTGTCTCAGAAGCACATATAATTGAGAAAGAATGAAGACAAGACAATAGACTCTGATAATCGCGAAAATGTTTGCGAAGACTACGTGAATTGAAATGAATCGCTCAATGATAGTTATCAGAAAAATAGGATTGAATATCGTTAACGGAAATGTACGACATGCAATCAGACCAGAATAAGATGAATCGAGGGAAAAAAGAGAGAAAGATAAGTCAGTTTAATTGAATATCGCAAGGTCCGAGTCACTCCTTATGCGAAAAACTTTGCTATCAGTAGATTCCCTCGCCTTGATGACGCAGTCATCAGTCCACACACACAAAAAAGCCACTTTCTTCTTTCTTCAGTTGCAAGGCCTTGCTGAATAATTGCTTATTCTGTGCAGTGAGGTGGTCATTTGCGAAAACAGCTTCGCCTCATGCTTTGTTGAATCCAATGTCACTAGTGTTAAGGCGTGCCTTTCGGGCTTTGCCGAAAGGCATTCTATTAAAATGACTGCGATATTACCTCTGAGGAAGCATGTATACGGCGGCTTACCTAAAATGAATTTCGCTCCTTCACAGTCCATCATTAGTCGCGTGCAGCCTGCTTAATAGCCTTCTCACAACTAATTCACGCAAGTGATCTTGTTGTAGTGCCCGTATGTACGCCAGAAGACAAGATAAAAACACAAATGCTTAAAATGACACGAACGTCGAGGGTGATCTATCATGGTGTAACCTGTACGGTGATGCAAAGATATTTTACACTGACTCTATACAAAGGCATTATGCAGAAGCGAAAGAAATCGATTCTCACTCTGCTCTTTGAGGACCGTACTTGGTGTAGGCGGGTTTTTCTTACACTCACCACTAAGCTGCAACTGCCATTCTGCCCACTATATGTAAGAAAAATGAATGACACACAAAACGATGTTTCATAGCCTTTTCGTTTTGTTTACGCACTAGGTTAATTTGCTTTTTCACATAACTTTCAAGGCAGCTTTGAGAGTTTCCTTTATTCCCCTTAGAAGAAACGGAAAGACTTGACATTTTTGAAAATACAGCATGAGGGGATCAATACCGTAAAAAAAATGTTTCAACCTTCACCGATTACTTTCAAACAACATTAAAGTAAGTCTATACCAAATTTTCTTTCCACAACTTGCTGCTAAAGCGATCTCCCACTTGCTCTGATTCAGCGCACACGGAGAACGCCTAAAGTACTGGCCAAATGCGCGTCAGTGGACAACACACACTGTTTCCTGTTGCAGTGAAACTTAGCCTCACGGGCGCTTGAACACAAAGTCAAGGTTGAAGTAGGAACTAAATACATTAGATTGTCAAATCCGCTAATGGTGTTTTAAATGCTCTCTTTAACCCTTAATGTAAAATTTACGCCACTGAGTGGGACACAGCAGACAAGGAAGAGAACATGATGCGTGCGATATTATATTTTATAGCGATTAGCATTCTTTGGGAAGTTTACCTACATTGCGGTATGCATGTCTGTACCTAACTTCTTTCACCCAGTGACTCGAGTAGTCTAGTAGCTTGGCCCACTAGGTATGCGCTGGCTGCTCTGGGTCACTGGGTATGTAGCCGAGTAGACAACCTGCCGCTGGCTGCTGTTGGGCCTAGTAAGCAACATGGGTCGCTGGGTATGTAGCCGAATAGCCAACCTGCCGCTGGCTTCTGTTGGGCCTAGTAAGCAACATGGGTCACTGGGTATGTAGCCGAGTAGACAACCTGCCGCTTGCTGCTGTTGGGCCTAGTAAGCAACATGGGTCGCTGGGTATGTAGCCGAGTAGAGAACCTGCCGCTTGCTGCTGTTGGGCCTAGTAAGCAACATGGGTCACTGGGTATGTAGCCGAGTAGACAACCTGCCGCTTGCTGCTGTTGGGCCTAGTAAGCAACATGGGTCACTGGGTATGTAGCCGAGTAGACAACCTGCCGCTTACTGCTGTTGGGCCTAGTAAGCAACATGGGTCACTGGGTATGTAGCCGAGTAGACAACCTGCCGCTTGCTGCTGTTGGGCCTAGTAAGCAACATGGGTCACTGGGTATGTAGCCGAGTAGACAACCTGCCGCTTGCTGCTGTTGGGCCTAGTAAGCAACATGGGTCGCTGGGTATGTAGCCGAGTAGACTACTTGCCGCTGGCTGCTGTTGGGCCTAGTAAGCAACATGGGTCGCTGGGTATGTGCCATGCGGCTTGTGCCGCCTTGGTATGCACGCGAATCGACAGCTTCGGCACTATGTGATGTTGCGATGTGCCCATTCTTGGCCACTGCCCCAAGATGGATCTGACAAGGTGACACAACGGGTATGTATCCTTAAATACAAGAAAGCGACAGCGCCCACAAGAGATACCTGCGCGTGGAGCGCGGCCGCTTGGTGGAGAGCCATTGCAACGAAGTTGTAGCCAGGATGCTGGGGGTACTGCTACGGAGCTTGAACTGGGGTGCACTGCAAAGAACAAGATGCACTGCGTTGGGGTATCATTAGGCCTTACTGTTGGCACTGAGGCTGCCACGTGGTGTGTCTGCGGTGAGAACACGGCGTGCCGCTACATTGCTTTAATGCTAATCACATTAACCTCGACATTGATAGTGATGGCTTGGGCCGGAATTCTTTTTCTGCTTGGCTTTTCTTTTTCCTGTCTCTGAGTTGTATCTGTCTTAGTTGTAACCAGTAAGCAAAAGTAATTGGCACACTCAACTGTAGTTGACGTCTAGCCAATGCGAAGCATTTATTATTTGCAAAGACTGGTTGTTTGAATAATCCATGATGTTTGACAGCGCGAACTTAAACCACGGACGGCGAAAGAGGTGACAAACGGAGACAAGTGCTGAGTCAGCGCTTATCTCCACTTGTCACCTGTTTCACCGTCCTTTCTCTAAGTTCGCGTTGTCCAACATCATGGGTCTACACCAACTAGCCCAGTCGCATACCTTACTATAGTGTATGAACAATGTAGCTGTTGTGTTGCGAACGGGTGCGAAAAGATTATATGCTCTTGTTTTTATATTTATAGTATGATATAATGTTTATAATGGCAATATATAAGAATAAAAGCAAACTCAAACCCACTGGTACATATACAGTGGCCCCAATGCTCATACACAGCGCACTTACCCAGTGTACCCAGTGCACCAACCCCATCATCCCCGCAGCACATACCCGTTCATCTCTGTGGCACATAATTCTAGACTGCACTATCACCGTTACCGGCCCACGAAAACGGCGAGATAAGGCTGTTTCACATGGCGCGATTTTCAGTCAGCGACACAGCGAATTGCGTCGCTCAGCGACCGCCGCGACGTCGTGGGCTCTCTGCGACTGGATTCCAAGTTGGTCGCGCCTTTGCTCAGTCGTAGCGATCGGCGCGATGCGGGAGGGGCAGTGTATGTGACGAAACAAAGCGCCGTCAAAATAGGCGCTTTCGTGTTTTACCGCGCGTTGGTAGCTGTGTGAAGGAATGCCGCGCGCCAGTTTTAGCTATGTTTAGGGCGTACCCACTAGCGTTTGCGGCTTAGGAGCTTCATAACGATTTTTCTTTTCTTCCGCTTACACAATTCTTATGAAAGGAGAAGCTGCACGCTATCCAGGTCGGGAGAAGGACGCCGCTTCAACATAAGGCTCGTACCCACCTTGATCGCCACCGTCGTCAACCTCTTCATCACTACAAATTGCGCCAGCTGCTTATACATGCACATTCAATAGTAGCTTGTTCTTCTGCAAAAGCAAATACTCATCCAGGAAAGAAAGTTGTGGCTGCCATAGTGACAACGAAACTAGAGTCTACTAAACGGAACCACACCACCAACGTCACACCAGCCGCACGCTCATACTTGCGGTGTTGTGCAGCGCCTCACTCACCGTATCTGCAAGCTGTCGTAAAGTCTCAACGCTTTTAAACGTTAAAAATGGTGTACCTATTCTATTATCGAATAAAAATAGGAAAATTCGAATATTTGACTAGTTTTCATGTTGTTTTTATTTAACGATGCAGACATGGATACTTCGTGAGCAGGAGGCAACCTTGCACATCGCTGCGACGGATATCGCGCTGCCGCAAACGCATGTGGAAGCTGTCAGCAAAAATCGCTCTACGACGTGCGCGGCAGAACGATTTTTTTTCGCCCCAATCGCGCCATGTGAAACAGCCTATAGGCTCAACTAGTACCAAACGGCGAGATACATCGCCCGGCCGACCGCAAGAATAGTGGCTGAACTTGGACAAGAATGTCTTGCATTGAAAGAACTGCTAGATCCTGCCATGCGCTTTGAACATATATCGTGTTAAGCAATAATTACCACAGCACTTTGACCAAATGGTTACCTGTTCTCTGCCTCATGTTCTTTTATTGTCATCATCTAATCAGGCATAACGACGGTGCTGACCATGACTACCATCAGCACGGGAGTGCGGTCCTCACTACCGCGGATCTCGTACGTCAAGGCCATCGACATCTACCTGGTCATGTGCTTCGTGTTCGTGTTCGCCGCACTGCTCGAGTACGCGGCCGTCAATTACACCTACTGGGGAGCGCGGGCCAAGAAGAAAACGAAAAGCAAGGATACCAAGATTCCGCCACCACCCCACCACCCTTCTGCCGCACCGCAGGGGGATTCCCCTTATCCGGTGAGCACGCTGTCTGTAATCCTTCGCTTCACACAAACTGCAATCTGCTCTGCAGGAAACGGAGCACGCTTGTCCCATTACATTGTGCCGCCACCAGCACACTTGGCAAATCTTCGTCAGCGTGCGCTTGTGCTGTCCAGTTAAGGTTAAGGTTGATGTACGTTTCTCCTAACCAAGCAGTGCCTTCTCGGCAAATTACCTCTATGCTGCCTTCGGTGTAGCCTAGTCAACTATTGCAGTGAGCGATGGGCCACTCGCGACCATAACGCATGCCTTCGTTTTGCATACTGCTCAGGCTCGTCTAGTAAAGGGCGGTGTTGCTGATTAAGCAAAATATGGAAGCAAAACTTAAGCAGTGAAGACCAGACCACCTGCAACGCATTCTTGGATTAAAGTTGTCGTGAATCCGCGGTCTGTGGCAGTCAGCGCAAACATACTTGTGAGTGCTACACTCGAGCTTTTCTAGGCATTTGGGAGGGCTGTAACTCGCTATGTACTCGAGTGCTTCGTTTTAGAGAGGTCTTGCAAACATGAACGTTCGTCAGAAGTCTACTAGGGAGTCTAAGCGAACCGGTAGTATCTGCGAGAGAGACTGGCATGGCAGCTTAGGTGGCATGGGAATGCTGGGCAGCGTCTACGAAAGATCGAATAAGAATTATCGGCGTTCTCATGGTGGAAGTTCCTGTCATAAATTTTCAGAAAGCAATAAGGACTTTTAGACATAATCACTCAGGTTCTGCGCATACTTTGTCCCTGGACTTAATCCAACAGAACAATTAAATTAGTTTGGTTGGTTATTTGATCAGTTTGGGTCGTCTTGTTTCGAAAGTGCCCTTTGAACCCTAAAACCTGACCAATCTGTACTCCGAAATCTAGTGTTTGACGAAAACACTCGTTCGGTGTTATTTATACTCAAAAGCAAAATGGATGCCGACCACTAGCAAATAATAGCAAGGCGTGAACAATGCCCTGGTATGGGTGCCGGAACGTCTCGTTAATTTTTATGTTTGTAGTCGGCGTCTATTTTACTTTTGACTCTAATCTACACTCTGTTTCGCAAAGAACTGGCACTGAAGTGGGAGCTACAAGAACTTTCCTTATTTTAGATTCCTCTAGATAGATAGATAGATAGATAGATAGATAGATAGATAGATAGATAGATAGATAGATAGATAGATAGATAGATAGATAGATAGATAGATAGATAGATAGATAGATAGATAGATAGATAGATAGATAGATAGATAGATAGATAGATAGATAGATAGATAGATAGATAGATAGATAGATAGATAGATAGATAGATAGATAGATAGATAGATAGATAGATAGATAGATAGATAGATAGATAGATAGATAGATAGATAGATAGATAGATAGATAGATAGATAGATAGATAGATAGATAGATAGATAGATAGATAGATAGATAGATAGATAGATAGATAGATAGATAGATAGATAGATAGATAGATAGATAGATAGATAGATAGATAGATAGATAGATAGATAGATAGATAGATAGATAGATAGATAGATAGATAGATAGATAGATAGATAGATAGATAGATAGATAGATAGATAGATAGATAGATAGATAGATAGATAGATAGATAGATAGATAGATAGATAGATAGATAGATAGATAGATAGATAGATAGATAGATAGATAGATAGATAGATAGATAGATAGATAGATAGATAGATAGATAGATAGATAGATAGATAGATAGATAGATAGATAGATAGATAGATAGATAGATAGATAGATAGATAGATAGATAGATAGATAGATAGATAGATAGATAGATAGATAGATAGATAGATAGATAGATAGATAGATAGATAGATAGATAGATAGATAGATAGATAGATAGATAGATAGATAGATAGATAGATAGATAGATAGATAGATAGATAGATAGATAGATAGATAGATAGATAGATAGACTCCCCTGGAGAATGTGCCGAAGACTGTATAATCGTCGGCTTGTCATTTTCGACCTCTCTCGAATGCTCCCATATGGGACTCTTTGCTCGGGTAGTTACAACGGATCGCTCAAAATGGATTCGAATGGTTCCGTCGGCACGATCGTATCAGAAGGAAAGCGCTCCAAAGCAGACCAAATTTCAGAGGAGCTTTGATAATTAATTCAGATGTGGTACCGCCACGTTGGCAAGTCACGCCTTTTCGTGGTAATGTTCAGCGGACGCTTTGTGGTGAAGCTCTTGCAGAAGTTATTCGTCAGCGTTAGTTTACAGCGTTATACTCGATATCCTGCGTGTGTTTGTAGAGTTCGTCTTTCCAAGCTTGAAATCTCCTGAAATATCGAATAAATATATGGAGACGTGTTGAGGATTCTTACGGGACACGTAACTTGTGTCTTCACGTATTTTGGTTCTATAAGGTTCTGTGTGTCTGTCCCGGCTACAGCCTACGGAGGCGATGCCTCGCGGCAGTCTTAGCTCGCTTCGATCAAAGGCCATTATTGTAGAAAACAATTTTGAAATCGGTACCTCCTCAGGCATCGCAGCTTAAGGCGACGAACGTATTTCTACATCCTTTAAGAACAACAAACTTGCACAATCGACTTCAGCCCTAATTGCTGTTCATTGAGCTGCGCGTGATGCAGCGCTGTGACAGTGTGCGGTGACGGTGGTTGTCTGTGACCATGCTTTTCAAGTCTCTATATCTCTCTGTATCTTATCTTTCTACCTCCCGCTCCCCCATTTCCCCAGTGTAGGGTAGCAAATCTGATTTTCCCCCTTCTGGTCAACCTCTCTACTCGCTTCCTTTAGTCTGTCTCTCTCTTTTGTGACTCTGAATTCAAATACTGACGAGCATCATCACTGCATTCTCCGTCTCTCACCTCCTTCGCACTTTCGTTTCAGAACAACGAAGAGATCATCGAACTGCACGACGTTCGGCTGTCCCCAATCCTTGGCATGCGCAAGCGGCATCGGCCTCTGTCGGCGCCCGGCAGCGACAGCGAGCTGAAGTTCCCACCGTCGCTCCGCATAACGGGCCGCTTCCCGTACAATTCCCGCACGCTGCCGGCAGGCGCTTGCTACCGAGGCGCCGGTCTGCGAGCCGGGACGGACTACGGTGGTGGCGGCGGCTTCGCGCGAAGGCCGCGGGTCTTCCAGACGCTGCGGCGCGGGGCAAGCGCCATCAGGGCCTCCATGCCGCGCATCAAGGACGTCAACAAGATCGACAAGTACTCGAGGGTCATCTTCCCCATCTCGTACCTCGTGTTCAACGCCGTCTACTGGTGTTTCTACCTCATGTGACTTGGCGCCTGCGATATGCGCTGCCGGGCCCCACGTACTGTGCGAAAAGGGGGGAAACACCCACTCCCAACATTCGTCGACGTCTCGCCGCTTTGGCGTCGGCGAAGTGGTGGATAATACGTTTCGGTGATGGCTTAGGTGCGGTACGTTTTACGTGTAGGCGAATGAATCTAGCCGCACTTGAAGCAACACTTGCGCTAACGCAAGGACACACCCAGAGCAGTGGTCCAAGTTGAATCGACGAGTTAGCTACCTTTCCATCGTATTTTCTCTGTTGTATTCTATCTTACGATTTGTAGTGGCTTCGGTACGATTAACGTCAAACTTATCACTAATAATATGACGTCGTCGCGCAGTCATTATGATAACGAGCTTTCTAGTACTTCTCACCAACATACTCTTTTTCACACAAGACTTGTAAACAAGTTTGCTTTGCACGCTCTGATTTTGCTACAAGTTGATGGGAAGAGTCCAAGGACCCATATCTAAACGAAGGCTAAGCCACACAAATGTCAAATTAATATTCATTGTGTTAATAGAGTGCTGTGCAAACTTGCTTTCATAGGCAACGATTTCAACGGTTGGCTGCCTTTCAGAAAAGGTTAACCGGTGAATTGAATGAGTGTTTATAATCTGTTAGACGAAGTCCTTACCTAGAAGTTGCATGGCGCAGACGACACTTGTTTCACGCCGTTCATTGCCGACAGCCGGAAGGCCTTAATGCATCGGGCTGGAGGAGACATGGCTTCATTATGAGTCGAGCATCCGTCTACCCCTAAGGAGCAGGAAAGGCCGGTGTGTACGTGCTTAGCAGTGGTTTACTACTTCGTTACAACACGCACCAATCATGAGCAATAACTGTTGAAGTTTTCAAAAAGGGGTGAATTCCAGTGGCATATTCGAAGACCTCCCGGTGGTAGTTTTACTGCTCCTTGCGGAGCAAGTCTTTTCTATTGGGAGATTGAGAGTGCCTCCCGTATCTATCATTGGCGGATTGGAAGCAGCTTCGTCGCTAGATCCACTTCACGGAGCAGCGCTCTCTACTCCGCAAAAAATTGACGGAGTCGACCGGAAATCGCTTAATGTCAGCCCATCTGCAGGCAATGTACCGCTATGGCGCGCACGCCCGTGAGTGCGAATTGCGGTCTCTCTGAAGAAATGAGTCGTGCTTCGCATCGTCAACTTGCGCTTTTACTGCTTTCGGAGAGCGATGATTCATTTAGCTCAAGTTCCAAGTTGACCAGCGGGGACTCAACCGACGAAGAAGTTTCGGAAGCTAGTTTACTTAAGCAAGCTTTCGACATCATGTTTCGGCCGCCGGTTAAGAGACTGAACGTTATAAGACAACGTGGTTGGCCAGTATTCGGACGAAAAGGTAACGCCGGCTCCTTTTAGGAAGTTCGTACGCACTTTAGGAGCCTTTACTTTTGTTAATGGAATGCAATTTCGAAGGCACTTCAGGCTGTCTCGATGTGTTGCCACAAAACTGATCGCATGCGTCTTCGATGCTTCCGACGCACAATCGCAGCGGACGAGAAAAGCAGACTTACATTCGGTGCGACTTCTATTAGAGCGCAGGAGGCTAAAAAGAAACGCGAAGCTTCTGAACACAACGCGCGATCGAGTTCGAGCCGGAAAGGCCGAAAACGTCGAAAAACGCGCGGAATGCTGGACGCTTTTGGAAGCGGATGCGCGCTAGAGCCCCCTGATAATTACTCTCGCGCAAGTACACATCTTCCAATCGCACATTTCATTCTTTTGCCTTCCACCGTAGCTGAATGCTCCGGCGCAGAGTTCGTCGGCCACTCCGAATCTGCCATTGGAATTTACCATAAGAAACAATTCTCGCTATTATAGATACGTTTCCCGAGGTGAATCGTTGCAAAGTTCGAGAAACAAAAATCGTCTTCAAGATAATGCAGCTACGTCATGAGCACGCAAACATGGAGGTAGTGACGTAATAGAATATAGACTTGTTGATAATTATTTATCGGTGGTTTTTCTTTATTCGACTGTCGTTTCACCATGTGAAAGTTTGTTCACCAATGCACATAATGCGGTGTGTACAGCCGCACAACGTAAAGAACGAAGCAAAGGAGGAGGCTTAAGCGGCAAAGCCAATGACTCAGTGAGAACTTTGCCGATTCGCATATACGCAGTGGGAACTTATTCTCTCTTTGCCAGGATTCACTCCTTCAATGATAAAGAAAATTCAGTGAGGAGATTCGTTGGCTCCAGCTTTCTATTTATTTTTTGAGGTAATGACATTTTCTGGCTGAAATAACGAAAGGTCGAAGTTATCGTTGAATTGAAGATGGACATAGACACTGCCTTAACGCTAAACGCTGGTTAAATGCGGCTTGTGCTGCACTTTCCGAAAACTTCTTGCGGAGTTGCTTACTCCGCTGTTTCACATTGTTCTCGCGGTTTTCAGCAGAAGCAGATGTATACATAAAAGAAGAAATTCGATAATTTATCCCCACCGATTTCGTGCAGTTCATGGAAATCTACAGGTTGCGTTGGACAATCTGCACGGAGGGTGAGAATGAGGTTTCCTCCGTTGTACATGGTACAAAACAAGTGCAAGCTCCACGTCACAGAGAAAGATGCACAGACTGGACGCGCACTGCGTCTGGTTGTTTCCTCTTTCTTTGCGTCGTGTATTTTTGCGCTTGTTTTCGTAACATGAACAACATGCACGAACTTGCCCAGGTTACACTCCCACCGAACGTAATTTCTTCCGTTGCCCACCTCTGGTCGTCATAGGTGTGCGATGTCGTCCGAGTCGAAGCTTCACGAAAGGATCAGCGGAGCACAATGAGCGAGCGGCTGCCCCTCCCTCGAGCGGGCAGCTTAATGTCGTTACTGATCGGTCGACAGTCCCTAAGCTTTAGCGCACTGTACGAATTTAGTGTGACGGAGTGTGGTGTTACTATACTACTATTTCAGTTAAAGTATACGCTATACAGTACGGGTACACTGCTAGAGGTCGTACACTCTTAAGAGAATCAAAGAACTCGCATTATTATAACAAAAACTGGCTAACGTTTTCTGTGCTCCTCAGCTCGGCGGGAACAAAATGCTTCTTATTTCGAAGACAAAAGGAGAGTGCACTGTGATGTACCATGCGCGGCCCCAGTTGGGACGAAATAGATTCAAATGATACCGAGTATTTTTTGCCGAGAATAATAGAAGGGTATTATGAAATGTTAACGTCAGCATTAAGTCTTCCATTTGTAAGTTATATAAGCAAAGCAAAGTGCCGCATGTGGTCTAGTAGTCTAATCATCAGTCATAGCCACAGAAATCAAAAGTAATCGAATCATTGCGGTCAGTTTAAGAAGCAGTTTTTAGTGCAGGTTCAGTGAAAATTGTCATCCGGGTATGAAAATGCAAAGTGTGTAACAGCAAATTCGTAATACTTTAAATGTGTTAACCATTTGAACAGCCTTTTTCGTTCAGTAAACCTCAGAAGTGGCAAGAGAGAGCAGAATTCATGCGCCAGCACAAACGTAGTATGAGGAAAAAACAAGCTCACAAACTAATCTAAGAGTGAGACACTGATGAAACTGCTGCGTTGTCCGGAAGTAGACGAGGAAAACCGGCCTGATTTTATTAAACAGCTGTGAGCTTCCCGGTCACTTTATTCACTGTGCCGAAATAGTCAAGGTAACTTTCCACCTTCAGGGGTTCTGGTGACATAGGTCGGTCTACAGGCTTGTCTCTGAAACGGAGTAGTTAGACCGACTTCCGGACCTTCATCCCTTAGACAACGTTAACTCCCTGCACTTTCGTGACTCTACGCGGCCGTAACGACGTCTGCAAGTCTTCCTTCTTTAGTGTTGCTATGCTGGATTGTCAGTTTCAAACTATGCTGTCGAGCAGTCGCGGCAACGTCACCCATTTGCTTTGCCTTCACTAAGCATTCGTCGTTGAGCCCCGCCACTCGGGCAACAACAAACAGTCGTCGTGTGACTCTTGGCCTCTGAGACCTAGCGAACTCGAAGACCCGAACTCGAAGGCCAAGTGCACGCCGCTTAGCCTCCGAGATAAGATGCCCTAACGCGATCTTACTGGCACGTCGCGCATGACTGGTTTTCTGCCACGTGGTGGCAGGCACAGAGGATTTTGCTAAAACTTAGTTTTGCCCGAGGGTGCCTGCGGTGATGAAAGTGAGTGACGCGTGGCGCGGCAGTTGACAAATTAACACCAGTACCTAGGAGCGGTGGTGTTTTACTTTTTCTTTCTGCCCACTGCGAACAGTACCGGATATCGGTTTTTCAGGCAGCGTTGGTAGTGCGTCACATTTTCTTACAAATTTCATCTCACTATTGTTGCGTAGCGCTGTGTAGGCTAGAGCTCGCGCACCGGTACCAGCTCATCGAGGGTCGAGCTCCCAATGCTGTTTAAGATTAACAACCGTTCGTAACTAGTCTGCGCCTCGGCTATCATTTAGTGGATTATGACACTTTTATCTGTGCGCACTGGTGAATATTGTTGGGCAGTTGGCGGGTCATGACGCCCAGGCAGGGCTACCTTACATTAATTAACACAAAGTAAACTGACACATGTAATGCTTATATGAAATCATCTACAGTAGCTTTATTAAAGTACTTATGAACTGTATTTATTTTATCGGCAATCCAAGAACTGCCGTAGTAAAATTTTCATAGACTATTTATATATGCATAGCCTAAAATGTCTATAGATAGTCTGCATAAACTAAGAGGGTGTAAATGTTCCTCAGTTGGTGTACATCGACAGTTGGCAGTCTATCGGTTTGTTAGCCTACGAGCCTTATAAACATTTCTCGAAGATGTCTCTCATGCATGTATATTTGCGGTGGTAAATCTACAGAAAGGCAAAACAATTCAAAAAATATTTATGCATGTTCTAAAGACTCTAAATATGACGTTGTCAAAAAAAAAGTAAAAAAAAAAAGACAACCCACCAGAACGGTAAGCAATGTCATCTTATCACTGCTATCTTTGAGCTTCACCGCTGCTTGAGTGTCTAGTGAAGCATTTCTCACGGGCGATGATGAACTGCGCATAACTCTGGACATGTGACATTGTGAAGCCTGCCCCTGATCAGCTGGCGTAAAATCGAGCTTCTATAACGTTAGACAGCCTTTCTCAGTTTGCAAATTCCAAACTCAGTAAAATAAACACGCCAACGCTTATCTAGTGCAGTCGTTATATACAAAAAATAAAAAATCACCAGTCATGACTATAAACTTCGAATCTGCTGCAGGTTTCACCAGTTACAGCCTCAATGTCATGTTTGTATGTCATTGTGCTATTGTCCTAACTACCCGTATATATTTTTTTGTCTAAAATTGCCTTCTAAGAGGGCCGCTGACAACTTTAGGAAGGAACGCTGACCTATGCGAACAAAATTAATACGAGGCAAGACAGTGTTTAGACCAAACTTTTGGGCTAACTTTTTTTCTATGCAGCTCCATTTCCAACTGCTGTTTGTAAATGTTTTCAGCCGATAGATACCACAAGCAACATTGTTCTCGCATCTCAAGATATATATATGAAAACGCAGAAGTCATGTCAATGCTTATGGGTCCGAATCGTTATGATTTTTTTTTCTCTCTCTTTGTGTCATTGACAAAGTATGAGAACGCAGTAGCGCCTGTTCACAAACGTGATTGTTTTCATTACAAAAGTGTCATGAATTAATAAAGATGATTTATATTTCGCCACAAACTTTCTCCTTTTATCGGTGCAACCGTTGTCCTTGGTCCCAATACGCGCGACAAATCTAGACCTATATCGGCAAAATTCTTCTTACGATTGAACTGTTCGAGTGAGTAGAAACCAATTGCTACGTTGTTCAAATAACTGGCGAAGGTGGCAGATGGTTCAATGGCAAATATCTCTTACGAACAAAAAGCTTTCCGAATTCGGTCCTTGGTGTCTAGCCAGTGACATGATCAACGATCGAGTCAAACAGACTCGAAAGCACAGTGAATACACGTAAAAGATAATTATTGCAAGTATTTGACGGATAATCAAGGCGTAATACATAGTACCATAATAGCGGGAACAAAAGTAAAGTGAATTACGGGGTTTCACATCCCGAAGCCTGCACACCGGGTTATGAGGTACGCCATAGGGGACGGCCTCGAAATAATTTGCCCCCCTAAATCATCCCCTGCCGGTTGTTTGGAGACCAACACAACTCAGTGAGCGTACTACCCTGGATGGGCACAGGGTGAAGCTACAATGAATGTCATACTGTACTCAATGAACCGCTTGATAAGATGCAAACAAGTTGATAGGTTTACGATCAACTGCCTATTGTTTCATTGTCATCAACGATCTTAGAGACCGCAAAATTTCTTTTCGTGATGCCGTTTCTCAAGAAACATTATTATAGTATCCCGCTGTTGTTAATTAAATGTAGGATTGTCATTAGCCTGTAAAAGTGAAGTCAACTGGGGAGAGCACTTATTTTCTTGAGAAAGGGTTGGGAATTACTCTAACATAGTGCCCATGTATATACCGCGAGGAGTATATACAGGAAAACTACTCTGAAAGTTTGCCAAGTTTTAAAAATGATAACTAGCCACGGGATTTCAGAAACTAGCTAGAAAAGTAGCCAGTTGACTGCAGGTTCCAAAGAAAATTTACAGAAAATAGCCAAACAGGTGCCATGGGAAATTGCGTAAGAAAAACAATACGATCGTCAAGTCTGAAAATGCCCCTTTGGAACGCTTCCATTCAGCGCCACTTGAATTAGATTAAAGATGTTTCTTGCGACACGAGGCACGCTTTCTTTGTGCAACGGACAAAACCTATTCAAGAGAAACCCTCTTAGATTAGAGCTTGTAGGACGTGAGAGTTTGTTACTGGTTAGAAAATTAGAAAGTGAACACGTTAGTTTTAAGCACAACGATTACAACTACCGCTCAACGCGGTCGCTAACAAAACTAAGTAATCGATGACAGATGAAAATACCGTTCAGTGCCTAGAAAAATTTCTTGAATTGTGCACACAACAATCTCGTTGCTACAAGTGTTCAGGTAAGTATAGTTTCGCTTGCTTTAGCAATCATTTCTCGAGTGTTAACAAATTATGGATAGATAATATTATTTTATAAGAATTTTTTGAAGTACCAGAACGCATTGAGAAACGACTAGGGAAACAATTTTAATTATGGACACGACGACCAGGCCGTTGCTAGTGTTCAATTAGAGATGGAGCCGTTTAGCAATAATTTCCGAAGAGATAACAAATCCAGAATTGGCAATGTTCCGGAGTCACCATCCCAAACTTAATCCTCAATAAGGTGGAAGTTGCATCGTCCAGTTTAAACAAGTAAGCACGGTGACGATGGTCGTTGCACGTTCTTTATGCTATTAGAGGCATTGCACAGGAAAGTATGCCATTCGAGAATTGTAATTTACCTCCTTTATTCCAATTTTTTTTTATGACAGAATGTTGGTTTTAAATGTAGACAAAGTGCACCAGAGTAGCCGACCTTAAACATTTTCCACCACGAGCCTTCAAAAGCAGTCAATTTCGTGGGAAAAACCCAAGAATGACTCTGACGCCACTAGCGAAGACATCTTGCGGCGGTTTGCACAGCCAAAGAAATCAATGTGTCCTAGAACGTCCACAGATGGCGCTGTAATCCTACAGTACTATATTTTCAGCGCAGAAATACAATCCCGCAATATGCATATATAGGTTTCAATGAAGAAAGAAAAGATCAGAAGAATAGTTAGAATGCTAGACTGCGACAGGTGTAGTAAAACTTGACTAGATCAAGCAGGCTAGATTCTTTGTCGGCGCAGTCCTATTTCAAGAGGGGCGCGAATTAAGATGATCATCATCGAGAACAAAAGTGACCTTGCCCTTCCACAGATGGCGTTGTAAACCTGCTAAGAGTAGAGAGCCTGCATTAACAGCGGGAATTTTCCTGACGGCGTTTAATGATGCTGAGCTGAAGACGAAGCGCAAATTCTGTGGGAATACGCTATGACGTTATGGCTTATGGTATTGACAGAGAGAAGCGGAATCCATGAGAATCAATAAATGAGGAGAAATAGGCCTTCAAAATTCCAGGCGCAAAGTAATCACTAAAGATCTCGCAGGCCACATCGACGTGGACATTGCCCATGGCGAAAAAGTTGTATTTGTCAATTTTGCCTTTCGTTTTCAGTTCTCAGACTTAGCATAACTGTAAATTCTAACTTAGAGACGTCAACGTTCATTCCTAATGTAAATTAAATCTCGCACAAACGTTAAGGTGCTCGATCAATAGATATAGCTAAAGCAGCACTGGTATCGCAGAGTCATGTATGGATCTCTGAGGCCGAGCGACACTCCCCCTTGTCCTTTTTCCGTTGCTTCCACTCCTTCATACCTGGGGGCCTCAAATTGGATTGGATTGGATTGGAGAAACTTTATTTATGCCTGCAGTTGGGCGCTCGCGCGCCCCGACGAGGGCCTACGTCATCCTCGAAGTTGCCGTTACTCGGCGCGGGTGGCCTCAAAGATTTTTTTCACGCGGACGCGTTCTCTGATGATTTCGGAGGCATCAGCGGAGCGAAGCCAGTTCAATCAGCAGATGGTAGATGGCGCGGACTTACCGTATTCGTTGCATCTCCGTTTTGCTTCGGACAGTTACGTGACGTAGGTTGTTTCTTTCGTTGTATATTATACATGTCATCGGTTTGTTTTGCTTTATTTTGTAATAATTGCATAACTTCTACATGAGATGAATACACATCGCAGAAAGGCAATCTTGTGGAGCACACAGGGGCCAGGGCCGTATTTTGTAAAAACCCACTTCATTTCTGGTCATTTCTTGTCACCCGTGGCGTTGAATTGCCTAAATTGGTGATAATGGTAGCGCGACATCGTGCAGGCCAACAAACACGGGTGAAAATAATGTAGAAATAAAAAATGAAGTGCTATCAAATACGGCTCCAGGTAAAATAGCTGCACAAGTAAGAATGAATAACATGTCATACTACCGTAACCGCGTCATCAAGCACTTCAACACGTCTCAGATATTGACATCCTGATCTACGTAAAGAGCTCGCAGCTGCCTAACTAGACAAAATGAAAGAAAAGGGTGAAAAAGAAAGATACCATCGCGTTCCTCAGCTGGGAACTGTACTTACAAGAATAACATGGTGAGCCGTAATTTTTCACGTTATCTTTTCTAGGTCAACAACTTACCAATGCTGCTTCGTACAGAATCGTAGGCCGACCTTATCACAACGAATGAGTGAAAAAAATCATTATCTTTTTTTCGTGAAGCCTATGATAAGATTTAAACGGCAAGAAATTCTACAGAATACCAGACAGAACAGAGCAACCTTTTAAATTTATACAGGTTATATCTCTGATTTCACAAGCAGTCATGCTCACTCTTAGCAGTCAAATCTAAAAAAAAAAGAAGCGTTCAACCAGAAACCGACAATCACGGTATAATGAAAAATAGAAGTAATCAGGCGTCAGCACGGTCAGTCGTGTAATCAGCGTTTTATTTCAGCACTCTCGTATCAAACATATTCGCCTAAAACAGCTTAGTTGAACAAAGGTGTATTTCCCTAAGTGGTAAGAAACTTGAGCCATTGTACGCGTGACAAAGAAGTCCAGTGAAGAGCCGCAAGAAAGATAGGCTTCTTTTTTTTTCTTCCTAAGTAGTAGTGCGGCAACTTCGTGTATATCAGAAGACTGAACACCAAAATACCTGGGCTATGTAGTGCTTTCAAACAGAACGTGAAATGATCACAATGCTTGAGCCCGTAAACACAAGTACAAGATAAAAGGAAAAAAAAAAAGAAGCAGATGCAAGTCCGAACAGTGCTATTCCAGTAACCTGCTAAACGTTGGATGAAATGAACAGCCTAACATGTCAATAAACGACGCTTATTAGGTTCTCAACTTCGACTTCACTCGCATATTGTTTCCTTCCGGGATCTTCTTGACTGCAGGTGGGAAAAAAACCCCGACGCGGCATTTGTTTTGCGAGCCGGCAATGGCAATCTCTGTCTATTCACATTGCCTTCAAAAACTTGCTGACGACGCCCAATGCCCTAGTTGGCTCTTAAAGTATGCATTAACAAAGAACGTCCTGCTATATGCACTCACCTATGCCTACGCTGGCGGAGGAGACAGCCTGTGTGCGCCCGAGTTTTTCAGGCCTGCAGTCAAACGCAGCATCTCATCTCAACACTGGACCGGCTTGGAATAAGCGGTCAACGAACAATCGTCCATTGCTGACATGGCGCGATACATTTTTTTTGTTCGATTGGCAACAACTGGAGGAAACGTAGCCTTTAAATGCCTGCACTGACGTCTCGCTCTCCTAAAGAGTAGAGGCGTGAGTAACGACGCTCAAGAAACACGCTAATCAAGCACCGACACATTATCTTGTGCTGTGGGTAACAGTGCTAAAAAGACTAGGTTATATGATTTGTTTCTCTTTTCAAATGGTTCTCGTATGTGTCAACTGATTTTCGCAAAGAGTTACTCTAAAGCCAGAGGGAGAGAGAGATAAGACTCACTGAAGTGCGTGCTGAGATCATAGCGACAGAATTCAACGAGTTCGAGCTTTTGACACGACAAAGACGTGGAACGTAATAGCAAAAACGGTAGCCAGTGCTGTGTGCGGAAGTATACCATTAAACAGTGAGAACGGCGCAAGAGTTCATTGGTAAGGTGAACATTAGGTGCGAGGGGAAACCCCGATAGAAACACCCCGAAACTTCTTAAGTACTTTATAATAAACAAAGGTCTTATTGCCATCAAGAAGTATTCGTGAACCGTAAATAAGATAGCTACGACAAAAATGAACCAACGAGCGCAATCATATCGTTGAAGAAGTAGTAGAAGGCCTGAGCGCACATTAACAGCATATATGGGGAGAAAATTTCACTTCCCCGCTGTTCTGAATGAACTCGAGCTTTTACAACTGCAGCACCATTTCTGTGAGTGGCTTGTGTTTTATAAGTTGAAAGTGAAGATGACGATACAGACTAACAAACTGAGACACTTCGGCAATGAAAGAACGTCACGAGCATTTCACGTATAGCACAGAAAAAAATAACTCAGTGTGACAAGAAGAGCAAATAGGCTCCGATGACAGCAAATATGCGTCAAACAACAAAACGTGACAGCATAACACAGACACGTGTCCCGCATTCCGAAAACCTGTTTTAAAGCCGGAAGCACCCAAGAAACACTCTTGTCTACTATTCAAATCCTACGTACATGGTATTCGGCCAACAGTCACGCCATCATAACACTGAAGAAAAGCTCTCAGACAAACGGGGACATTGTCCTCACCTCGGCTCGTGTATAACAGAGAAGACAGAAGAGCCACTGAAAGAGGAGGAAACAGAGTGAACCGGAACGTATACACTGCGCGTAACAATTCACCACGGAACAGGAAACGGCTTTGGCTGCGCAACAGTCTTGTAGAGAAACATGTTTTCCAGGCCGCTCCGCTTCCTACGACGGAAGGGAGCGCAATGCTACACAAGACGAGAACAAAAACAAACAAAAAAACAACGTTGCACCCCAATGAAAGACACACACTCGTCATAGGGCTGCTGTTGGGTGAACAGTACGTCGTCAAAGACGCGGCATGGCTAAGTTCACTATGTGGAACGTAACTGCAGCAGCTCCACCGTGGTTACAAAGCGCTAACGGGAGGACGAGTTTCTCTACTCGATTACTCAAGTGCAGAACTGCGCAGCAAATTGTGCTCTTTCTCTCTCTCCAATTCTCCGTCTCTCCCTCCATCATTGTTTCCCTCTTCATCCTTTCTCCTCCTCTGTTTGTACGAGTCAGAATACAGATGGAACCAGCGAAGCAACCGGTGCGACTAGACGGGGCACAAATCTGAGCAAATACTTCTGTCGCGGAGAGCGCCGCCCCACGTAGGGGGCGCCACTCACGGTCACGATATTCGGGAAGAAAGGGTGTCTAAGTGCACGCGAGAGAGAGAGAAAAAGAGTTTGGGACGGGTGTGCCGACGGGGAGAGACGAGGCGGAGGTCGAGGGGGGGTCCGCGACACAAGCACATACACGAGACAGAAAGCTGCGAGCGACGGGTGTGAGGTGGCGGGAAGCTCGCTGGCTTCGAGATTATCTCACATCACGACGAACCACGTCCGCGTGTGGCGTCGTATTTCTACAGGGCGGCTAGACCGCGCAAGCACGCGACTCGGCACAAGACAGGGAGCGCTAAGCGTCTATGGGGCCGTGGTCAGCCGTTCTAAGCAATGCTCTCTGCGTTTCGGATAAAAGATGCTTCTTTTTTTTTAAAAAAGAAAGACTATAATAGAAAGCTAAGAAGGAAGAGGCGCCGGTTTAGGGGACTGAGGCGCACCTCCCGACAGCGTGGCGCCGGACGTGGGGAGGGCGCCCTCTGGTGGTGCGGCTGGCCGGGCGACGACGCCAGGGGGCAGCGCCGCCCGGCTTTGGAAAGTTTGGACCGGGCTCGCTGGAAGACGCAAGGACACAACGGCGGGAGAGGTTCTAAAGAGTGCGTCTCATGCACATCGGTGTGTAGTGGAATCTCTATGTACATCGGATGTCTCTTGCGCCCCGTGTGGCCGTCATGCCTAGAGAGAATTCGCCATGCACTTTGTCATGCACTTATAAAAAGGAGCACTAGGCCTAACACAGTAATGTTTGTGATTATATACACGAAGTTTGTAAGCACTTATGTACATAAAATGGGAATTAGAGAGAATCGGCTGTTTCCGCTGTGTTGCGTGTGTATGTCTCTCCCTGCTTATCTGTGTGTTTATGTATGTATATATATATATAATATATTTATATCCTCTCTGTTTCTCTGTGGGTACTTGTCTTGCCTCAGATGGTGGCGCCTCCGAGTGAGGCGACGGGATTGACTCTCTGAAAACGTCGGTAAAACTGCGTTACGCATACTGTACTGCTGGCTGGCCTGAACTGAGCTACGCGGGGGGGTAAATAGTTCGGGGGAGCAAAAAGAAAAGAAAAGGTCTGCAAGACTCGAGGCGGTGTACGACAGCCCAGCGAGATCACACGCGTATGCGTGAAGCTGATCGAGGGTTCTACTCTACCGCGGCGTCCACCCGAACGCGCACACCGCGGCAACGTACGACGCCTCGCTCAGCGCGACGCGCCAGGGATTGATGCGCGAGGACCTGACGCGGGGACGCTCCTAAAAATGGCGGGAGACCTGCTACAGGTTTACATAAGCAGGAGCGCGCGACAGATACCCGAGACCAAAACCTATCGGCGAGGTCGCAGGTTGGCGACCCGAAGGACACAGCCTCCAGACCTGCAGACGCACTCCGTGTGAATTTGCCGGAGCGAAACTCCTACAGCTGGGCGCTTCTTTGATTCCACAACCTGCCGTTACAGAGGCAGGAGTGCTCGACGCGGTAACGCGCCTGTTACGCACATAAATGTGCAAGGGGCGGTGGGGGGGTGATGTGGGTGCGGCGCAATGCGTTTCGCGATGTCGCGACTCGAGTTTTTTTTTTTTTTTTTTGCGTCACTGCCCGCAGCGCCTCGATCCAAAGAAGAAGAAGAGAAAAAACAACAACCAAAAAGAAGATGACAACTCTGAAAACGCAAGACCACCGAGCGAAAGGAGCGTGCCCCGAAATGTGGCACTCGGTATAGCATAGCAAGTGCGACGTTCCGTCGCCAACTAAGTCGACGAAATTCGAACGGAAGCTCTCGGTGCGGCATTCGAAAACTCGGCCCTGTACGCGTTGGGAAGGAAATCCGTCGTCATCATCGACAACCACCCACGTGACGTTCCTGTATAACGCAACACGCGTTTGAAAAGAAAGAAAAAAGATTAATGTAATCGCAAATGTTTTGGGGGAGCTCAGTAGAGACGTAAGCACACGTTCGTCGTTTTCGCGTTTTTTTTTATTTGTTTCTTTGCGTGATGGTGGTCGCATACCCGAACTCGAGGGAAGAAGAGACACGCTTTCGCCAAGGCCAGTACAGCGGAAGTGTTTTGTTGTTTGCAGACTACCCATGACGTCGTTCAGCGCAGGCATGCTCAAATGGCAACGCTTGTTCACGGAAAGTGCGTTTCGGGTTTTCCCCTAGAAATTCAATAGACTTCATTTGCCGGAACGTACTCCAGCGATGCCTCGAAGCCACGTAATAACACGGCTAACTCACCTTATGTCGAATTAGGTTGTGCGGGAATATATGAGATGGAAACGTTGACGTCGCTGGCGTTTCTTGGTCGTTTGAGCAATGAACCAGTGCCCCCGTTAGCTGGTGGTGGCAAAGGTGTAAGAGACGCGACTTCACTCCTGATCCACCATACATTGCATGGCCTCAGTCCCAGAGAGTCAGCTGTTGATGCAGTGTACAACTCGCTGCTTCAACGCTTGCTTTTGCGGCCGTGTCTGTGCACGTTGGTATCCGGGAGTTCCGCACTACCACCTCTTTGTCGCGGCTTCTGAGTCTTCCCATTTCTCTCAGTCGTCATATTATTTTTTTTGGGGGGGAGGGGTGATGGGTACTTACTTCCGTTTGTGATTTCTTTTACGGAGACAAAAAGAAAGAAAGAGCGAGAAAGGTGGAGCGGAAAGAGTTTCCCGGCCGGGGTAAGCGAGAGAGAGCGTAGTTGGCATGCACACGTTTAACAGATACTCGTGTCTACGTAAACATTCGCGAAAAATAATTCAGGTACATTGCGCTGGCATATCAGAGGATATCTATATCTATTACATTGGAGTTCATAAAAGGGCGCCAGAGTTTAATAAGCAACAATAGTCTGGCCCGTGGAGAAGAGTTCGCCTTTAAGGAAACATAAGATGGAAAGAACTCAATGTGAAACAACTTTATTTGTTTCGTTACACAGGCTGCTCTTACACCTTACTAGCTGGTCGATTCGGTTTGATGCACCACCCTGTCCAACCAAACGAGTATTGCTGGCCTTCGCTTTAAGATGAAAATACAAACATGAAATGAAAGAAAAAAAAGCACGGTGAATTGTTTTGCCGCTATTTTTTTAATACAACGTTGCATGTATTGACTTGTCTAAAAAAAGAAAAAAAGAAAAGAAAGCGTAGAAATGTGAGCCCCTGCACGAATCGGTCACGTGCATACCTGGTCTCGAAAGCTGATAGTTGTGATTAGTGGAGATACGAATAAAGCAAGGTATGCACAAGTTTCAACACACGTGAATTCACTGCGTCACTCGATGCCTGCCAGAGTTAATGTAGATATTAGATGCATTAAATTCATCTGCCTAAAAATAGGTTACTGTTTCGCTTTCTCGGGTCCAACCCACAAGCATTTTGTTCAGCGAATAAAAAATCTGTCGTGGTCGATGCAAGGATCTGGGCTCACTAACGAACATTTTTGTTTAGATGGTTTCGCCAAGTTTTCGACAAAGCGTATTAAATGGAGAGACAATTCATTGTGATTTTAATATTAACACGAGTATTGAGAACACGACTCGGATTCTTTGCATCAATTGAGCCGGGTAAATCTCCAGGAAATCTAGTACTGTGCGGGAGCGAAGCTTTATAATAGTTTGCACAGTTCCGGGCATTCAGTGAAGTACCAAATTGGCCATGATAAGAGAGCAGCAACCGAAAGCACGCGTTATCAAACTTTCTCAATGAAAAAACAAAAATATAAGATCACTCAAGAAAGCACATCTACCGAGGGATCGCACTATAGGGATATTCACACACGCCGTCGTAGGCTGACGCGCTGTGTTTACTTTTTTTTTCTTTGTCTCCTCTGAAGTTACAACATGACACTGTCATCAGAAACCATCATTTCATGAACAAGACGTACACAGAAATTTATCAGTCATTCGCACACTCACACGCCTAACAATGGGGGAGAGAGACTCGCACTCATGACAAAGCGAACCCGGTGACACCGAGGCGACCTCCATACGAGTGCTCGAAACAGCACAGCTTCCAGTTACTCCTGGTACGGGCGGAGGACAGACGTTATACACGACCTTGGATCATTTATATATGGACAGGGACACCGCGCGAGCCGGCAAACACCAAGAGATAAATCTCGCTACAGCGAACGTTCCGAGCGGTCAAAAATCCGTTGAAGGGAAAACCAAGGGCAAGAGAATTCGTTGGAAAGCAGGTTTCGTATAATATCGTTGCAACGATAACATGTACTATACGTTTAGACCGATCAGCTTGCAGATAGAAGTGTTTTTCAGTTTGTGCGAATCCAAGGTGACGTTTAGACAGCATGAAGAACGACAGTCTTTAGTAAAGTGTTACTGTATACGACGGTACGGATTCCTTCAAACACGATCCAGCCGTTGCCTTAGTTTTATTTCTCATCCGGAACCCGGGTTTAGTATGCTTCTAAGCATGCGAGTGAATGTCTTAGCTTCCCGCTAGCAAAATCTAAACATTTATTCTCAATGTAGATTGCTTTCAGACCAACTGCTTGCATTTGAATAAAATAACTATTACTGGGATATCATTAGCCTCTGTCCAGAATTACCTGCGATTGCTAAAGGTGGAAACGTGTCCGTAAAACTCTAGTTTGCAACAAGGAGTGCAGTATTGGAGAAGTAGAAAAGAAATTCACGTATCTAGGCTGACTAACGAGACAGTTGGCCAGAGAGATGTTGCCTGCTGTAATTCGCTGCAAGAGGAGCCGAACGTAGTCGTATACAAACACCTTAAACTCCTACTCAGCACTGTGACGTTTCTGCGATGTTTTATGTACAAGATGACTAATTTCTTTTCCTCGAACATAGAGTGCTTAAAAGTTCTCATCTGCGGAAACTAGCGTGCAGAAATTCAACGAGGACTTTCGACGACCTTGGTGCCCAGTTAAACATTTAATTCTTTTTGCAGGAATAAATATTCTAAAGCTGAGCTTATATTTGCCTTTACCTGCCAAGCCAACACCGCACCGTCCTTCTATGGTATATAATAAACCCAGCATTATCAGCACCAATTGCAGGCTGAAATCCCCATGCGCAACTAACAAAACTCTCTTCCTGCAGCGCGCAGGATGCAAGATGAAGTCACTAGAGTTTTGGAAAGTCTCTCCGCGGATACGTGTATATATATATTGCGCCTTGTAAAAAGATAAACGAAAAAGTAGGAACTAGAGGTTATTAACCGGTTCCTTGTGTTTCCTGGTGCAGGCACACTATCGACGGACCTGTACAAAAGAGCATCGCATTGACCCAAAGTAAGGTAACGGACTATAGCGCTCACGCAGCGACAAACAGGGTGTCATGTGCCATTTAACTTCCACCACAAACACGACATCGACGATTATCACCGAGGGTACAGCTCCGAGCGGCGGCAGCACGAGAATGTGCGTCGGCCGGCTTTCGCAACAAGCAACGAACGCGCCGCAGCCACGCGCGGTACCCGCCTCGGGTGAGGGGCGGTTTCCCGAAACAGCGAAGCCGGCTCAGTCGAACAGGTCACATTGAGTACGCAAATGGCCCGTCAGTGAGGCATCATTCTTGTGTAAAACACCACTACACGAGAGAGAGAGACGTGCTCTCTCGCTAAAAGGACGGCATCTACTCCTACGACCCGCGCGGAGGTGCGACGATACGCAGTGACAGCCGGGAGGGGGCGCTTCCTGGACTTCGCGTCGCAAAGTCAGTGAGGAGAACCGAAATTTGGGCGAGGTGGTTCGTGTTCACGGTTGGTGATGACAGTAAAGAAAAAAAAAAACGAAAAAAAAACGAGGCCGTAGAAAAGCCGACGACAGACTGAGCGCCACCTCTGTCATCCTGCTTTCGTGTTTATCGCCTGAATTTCTAGGGACGCGTTTCTTGCGCAGTCGCTAACCACAAATTCTCATTCTTTTCTTTTCTTTCCGTTACACTTCAATGTTTATTTTAATTTTTTTTGGAGTTGTACAAGTGATTTCTCTTTAGTCATATCGAAAGGTTTCGGTAGAGGGTGCTATTCAAATTTTTTGACATGTGGAATTGAATCGGGTTTGCATTTTAAGCCAATTAGACAGGGCGCAAGTGCTCCGCCAGCCAATCAGAGCTGAAAAAAATGGGGAGTTTTGCATTATATGGCAGACCTTGGCACTGACCAGAATAGCACTCAGAAGCGCACGGGGAGAGAGAATATAACGCAAGTGTGATGAGCAATCCCAAAGATCGTCTCGAATCGCGGCCAATAGTGCCAAGGAGAGCGCCACATTACGTTACCTGCACGACTCAGAGTGGTCTGGTACAGCGCTCCACACCATAGCTTCTATGCTCACGCACCACCATACGCTTCGCTGGCACATATCTTTTCTTCACTCATGCCATCCTGAAACTAAAGAGGGATCAACGTCGGACACGAATTAAACGAGAACCGCTTCATTCGAGAAGGGACGACAAATGATGGCGCGTTTTTCTTAATGAATTATACACCTGCTCAAAAAGGACACAAGGAACGAGGGGGTTCACAACCGACGCACAAGAATATACACACTCGATGTAGAATCGCGTATAGCATATAATGTTTATTATTTTTTTTTCTGAACGCACGAAGCCGTCTTTTCTGCAAGATCGCCTTCCTTTTTTTTTATTACCCGTGATGGGTTCCGAACAGTGGCGTGAAAGCATTGACTACGACATTACTTTACAACAATGATGAAGAAGGGGTAACGAGATGAAAAGTACGTGGGATGCCTGCGGTATAGTAACACGTGCGGTGGGTGAGGGGGATGAGGAGGAGGCGCAGCAAGTTACATACGCGAGTAAATCAAAAGAGAGAGCTAGAGATGGACGCCGTGGTAACAACCTCAGCACAAGGAACTGCCTTGCAGCTGACGATGTCAACAGAGAAGAACGTTCAGGTAGTGCAACAGACACGGTGTAGTTTAGGGACTTCCGGCCATGCAGTATGTGATATTCTTCACGAGTAATGAGAGAAGGATGTCTTCTCTCTATACATTCTAGCCATGACTGTTCTTCGTTCTCTGCTGCCGTTTGCTTTCTGTGGGCAAGGTTTCAACGACCCCATAAAAATTGCGCAAGCTAGTCATTCACTATTGCCCCTTAAGTATCGTTCGATTCTTTCAAGATATTGGACCATGAACAAGCGTTGTCATTCGCGCTTCGCGGACACACGACGTCATGGAACAGTCCTCTGCTTCATTCCAGTGCAGTGTTGACGCGCGGCTTCACGCTCGAAACGTGAACACGGAATCACATCGTACACGGGAATTCGGACTCTCCCTCCAATTCTGGCCATTGTTAACCAATCAGCGTGTAGCAGTCCGTCTTGATTTCTTTTTTTTTTAGTTTTCTGGTTCATTTTTTCCTGTTGCGTGTTTCGTTTCGGGGACAATAGTCTGCTCGCGTGCAGCGAGTAATGCGATCGCTATTGCTATGCGGTCGCTTATTTAGGATTCGACTCATGAGTGTACTTTTCTTCTGTCTGTCTTTCCCTTTTTTTCTGTTCCTCGGTTTCGAAGAAAACAAACTCCCCAATTGTAAAGCAGATGCGATAAAAAAATAAGAAACGAAAAGTAGTAAGCGGAGTACGACACGTGTCTGCCTTTCCCGGCTATACTCTCGACAACGGTGCTTTGGCCGTAGAGCCAGCATTGGCAAAGCGCACCTCGAAGTCGTGCAGACACCACGCGGAAGCCGAGGATAAGGCAGTGCACGCAGTGAACTAAAAGAGAGAACACTCAAACAAAGGCGATTTTGGTGGGCCCAGCCAGCGCCGCTTAGGCGCACGAGCACCGCTGCGCGTAGCCGCCGTGACGCAACTCTCGTGGACGGACAATGTTACGGTCATCACCCTGACAATACGTGGCGCCCAGTGCCGAATTATATGTTTCGACATTGGGGGGCAATATTCACTCAGAACCTAAAGTTGGATTGTGGCTGGCGCTCTTACTCGAAGCATCGTCGTCGACGAGCGAGTAAGTCGCTATAAGCTCATGGGCAATAATGATTGATGTCTGGGCTTCAAACACAGCGTACTGTATAATACGCCTAACCTTCCGGGTGCGTAAAGCTTTTTTTTTTCTTTCTCTTTTCTTTCATTTTTTTTTTCGTCCACCAAAGTAGCTTCTAGGCGCGAGAGACCCCTCAAAGCACAGTCGAGCGCGCTCGTCACAGCGCGAGTCAGAGTACGTCGTCGAGAAAACAGACGACGTCTATGACGCCCACCGGCGAGAGTGACGTCACGTGCAAAAGAAAGTGAGGCTGCACTACTCAAGACAGAGAGAGACGCGCTGGGCCTGCGCCTCTGCCGCGCTGGCTGGGCTCCCCGGGGGCCCGAAGCCTTCGGAATCGCCACACGGGTGGGGTGGTGGCCGAATTTTGTTAACCGTTTTGGTGCTGTTTTTAGCTTCATATACTGCGACGTTTCGCGGCTGGTTGGTGATCCGGGGGGCCATGTTTGCTGCTGCTGCCACTTCTCCCACACTTCGCAGAAGAGGGGAGGAGCAGGACGAGCGGCGACCTATTTTCTCTCTCGGATGAGGAGAACCGTGCGCGCGCACGCGCATGATCACCGCCGACGGCAGCGCCGTGCAGCGGGCGAGGCGCGCACTAGTCGTCGCCGACGTCGTCCGGCAGAACGTCGCTGATGTGCAGGTAAATGATCCAGTACATGAGGTTGAAACAGACGAAGCAAACGGGGAACACCACTCGGGAGTACTTGTCGATATCGGAAGGGCTGACGCCAAATAATTTGTTGGGGTTCTTGCAAAACGCTGCCTCGATGTCCGGCGCGCCGTTGACGGTGTTCTCCAGAGTCGAGGATTTGCTGAATCCTTTGGGGTCAACCATTTTGAGACGTACTTCCTACGGGGCGGACCCAGATTTGAGGGGAAAGGTGAGGGATGTTTGAAGGCAAGGGAGCAACCGGGGTTAGGGTCAGAAAGCAGCAAGAAGGCGGATGAAATAATAACAACAATTTCAACAAAAGTTGTGTGTGGATAAGAGAACGGATAAAACGAAAGTCAACGAAGAGAAACAAATACGATTGGTTGGGAGAAGGGGAGAGAGAAAGAAAAAGCGAGAGTAAGAGAATTAGTAAACGGCACCAGTATCACAGAAGCCAGACGGCTAGTCACATCCTCCAACTAGCTTGCTTGCCACACCTGTGTAGACACCATTTCATATAATGTTTAAAACCATGCATAGGAAATACTTTTTGTCATGTCGCAACAAAGAAAGGTTGCCATTGCAAACTGATTCTTTAAAAAAATGTTATTGTGACCAATTCTCTGAAATTTCGCCTTCAGGGCAATCAATATATGAGCAACCTTTCTTAAGCAAGTCTATTTGAGTTTTACAAAAAGCAAGTGGACTAAGCAGTTTCTGGAAATTTTTGAAATCTTGACTTTTTATTCGCACTCTAACATTGCGTTCCATTGCAGGAGGGTGTATTACTGGGAGACACTATTGTGAAACAAAAAAATAAAGAAAGAAAAACACAGCATAGGGCAGTTAGCAGATAGAATATGGAACAGCACGCCACCAGCACAGCTTCAAACACTTGCAGAGACATGCGACAGCAGTAGCGTGTTTAAGAAGCATGAATGATAAAGCTGCTTGCTCTGCAGTGCGTCCCGCTCGGCCGGGAAGAAAGCTGTAGAACATGTGCCAAGAACATTCGCTCAGACGTCGACGCAGAAAAAATTGATAACGATAGCGTATGGACTGGATAAGCGCGACATTGCTTAACCACGTTGGCGGCCCCTAGACACAGTTACTGAAACCCTTGCAACAGTTGTCGCAAGCATTGACAAACCTAGCGACGCGACGATGGACACCCAGTGTATTTTGGCTATAGACTCACATTTGAGTATACGCAGCGCAAATGAGGAATGTTGCAGAACATGTCGAACATGGAATATCTGGATTTGTTCACTGTCGTACCACGCACTCAGAAATCGAAGAGTGCGCTAAGAAATTTAATAAGCATGACATGCGCATTTTACAGACGCATAAAAAACTTTCTGTAGCACAGGTGCTGCGAAAAGAGCTGAAAAGACAGAAGAATAAAGCAAATACCATCGTAGCCCGGGCGTGTACGTCAATATCAAAGTGCGCGCTAGACGTCTCCATACTCCAATTTACAATGTACAATTTTCGCACGACGAACACGCTAATATACATCTCTTTTTCGTGTCGCCTACGGCTTCCTTTCTTTTTGCCGAACAGTATGTCACAGTTTCAAGCTGTGGGCGAAGGTTGCGAGGAAAAATAGATTTATTGTTTTCCCACAGCTCCCGTGCTGCAGTAATTTCTGCGAGATGCACTTTTAGTTACTCATTGCATATTCTTGAACATATTGTAGCGTATTCATCAAAATATTTCCTAGATTAGAACTGTTCATTAGAACAGACGCCAGGCAATAGAACGAGGTTGGACGCGTTTATTTCTTAATCCCCTTCTCCCCGCGTAGAGCAGCGAACGGGACGCGCGTCGGTTTGACTTTTCTACCTTTCCTTCCTTTTTGTTCTCCTCCTCCTCCTTGCTGTAAAAGGAGTAGGCCGGCCAATGGCAGAATGAGATGACGGACGAAAAGCTCGTCGAATTTGGCCCCTGAAGTGTGCCAGCACGTAGAAATCACTGCAGCATGTCATCCCGTTTGTTCCTTGTTATCTGTCGACGCGATTGAAGCCGACTAGACTGAACACATACTTACAAACGTGTTTGTCGTATCACTCGAAGCGTGTGTTATAGGCGCGCCGCCATGTCGAATCATAATATTCAGTGTTTGTTGATTCGACCCGATGCTCCCTTTGCGAGGGAGGTATACAGTGCGCAATGAAGCGTCGAATTTCGCAATACCGGAATGACGACTACGAAAGTCCAAGCAAATATCGGAGACGCTTGGTCGCCTACGAATATATTCTGGAAAGAACGTGAAAAACAAAACGAAAAGAAAACGCCGGCTACTACAATGACCTTGGGATTCGCTTGGCACTGGCGAAAAGCAATACGTTCTTCAAGTGGGATGTACAGATGCATGCTACACTTCTTTCGCGCTTCAATTGTCTCTCTTCCTCACACACGTTTCTTTTATTTGTTTGGCTCAGCATCACATTGTTTCTTTAGACGTATTGTGCTTTCAGTCGTATCGCATGCGTATTCCGCTCGCCAGTATGGAATGCAACACGACACTTCTGGAACAAGAAGCCAGTTCGTAATCATGCATGTGCATTCGTTTCGTCGCTACCCGGCTTGTTTTCTCGCATCGCTGCCGGTTCGGCTTTCTCACATGCGCTGCGCAAACCTCTGAGAGAAACCTGCTTGGTTTTTCTCTGCAATCTCGTTCCTGCCCCGCTCCACATGGCGTTTCCTTGTTTTCTTTTCAAACAAAAGTGGAAAGGACGTACTAGCTGCTTTCGAATTCATGAGCTTCGCAATTTAGTGAGTCAACGCCATGCAATTTGACACGGCGTGTATACTTTGCAGCTACGAGACAACATTACCAGCAGCAACAACAACAAAAAAAAAAAAAAAGAAAGAAAGAAAGAAAGAGCAGTGCACTTTCCTGCAAAACAGTACATGTTGCAAACACCGAGAACAGACTTGCGCATTTCCATCTCTACGTTAAAGCCCTATTCGTAACTCGGTCCACCGGTTCTACGCGCAGAAGAGTGTTCGCACGAGCATCCTAGTTTCCTCTAGAGAGCTGTCACATTCACCGGAAAAAATAAAAATAAGAAAGAGAAAGAACGAAAGAAAGAAAAGAAAAAAGAAAAGAAAGACTTTTTTTTCATGTCAGCACAGTTCCTACACTCAGCTGATCGTAATGAATCTCAGTTACCCTACGCAGCTCCCACTGGCACTGAATATTCTTTTTTTTTTTTTTTGCTACACGAGAAACACAAAACTCGGCTACGCAAGTAGCTTCAGGAATATGGCTTTTCTGAGTACTAATGCTGAGCGATGCAACACGTGTTCCGTAGACAGACGACAGGAAACAACTTTGCAGTTTTCCACACTTTAACGTTGCTGCGAATTTTGCCGAAGAGTGAAAAACCAGCCACCTAATTATGCTTGCACGCAAGTGCGCGACAACTTCTTCACTAAGTAATTATTTTATTCGCTTTAAGATTTCGCCTAATCATTAATACAGCTTCGGCCTGGTCGTATACCAAGGCAAAGTATTTTATTAGCGCAAGAAAGTCCTTGCGCTATTGAAATTATTTAGCTTCGGCCAAGCTAACATGCAATTTATGTGTGACTTCGAGTTCAGGAACAAGCAATGCACGTACATTTAATCGT